>NW_028318629.1:0-211956 GCF_062004578.1 Staurois parvus
ACATAATTCCTCTCACTGAAACCAGTGATGGAGCACTATTCCTGCAACTGACACCAACACTGAGGCACTATTCCTCCCCACTGACACCAACGAACTATTTATCCCACTGACACCAATGATGGGGCACTATTCCTTCCACTAACTGCAACGATGGGATACTATTCCTCCCCACTGACACCAACGATGGGGCACTATTCCTCCCCACTGACACCAACGATGGGGCACTATTCCTCCCACTGATACCAGTGATGGGGCACTATTTCTCCCACTGATATCAGAAACACTGGGGGGGCAGTTGTGGTAACACTAAGGGGGCATAAACACTGGGGGGGGGGCAGTTGTAACATGGGTAGGGGGGAAAACACTGGGGTGAGGGCAGAAACACTGGGGGGATGGAGGCAGTTGTGGTAGCACTGGGGGGCAGAAACACTGGGGGGGATGGGTCAGTTGTGGTAACATGAGTGGGGCAGAAATACTAGGAGGAGGGTGGGGGCAATTTTAGTACCACTGGGGGTGGAGTTGTGGTAACACGGGGGGAGGAACACTGGGGTGGAGGGAAGAAACACAGCTGGATGTGGGCAGTTGTGATAACACGGGGGGGGGCAGAAACACTGGGGTGGAAGGCAGAAACACTGGGGGGATGGGGGGCAGTTGTAAAACTGGGGGGGCAGAAACACTGGGGGGGGGCATGTGGGAAGTTGTGGTAACACGGGAGGCAGAAAGACTGGGGTGGAGGGCAGAAACACTGGGGGGATGTGGGCAGCTGTGGCAACACTGGGGGGGACAGAAACACTGGGGGGCATGGGGGAATTTGTAACAGGAGGGGGGCAGAAAGACTCGGTGGGAGGGTGGGGGCAGTTGTATTGACACTTTGGGGTAGAAAAACTGGGGGGGGGGGGCAGAAACACTGGGGTGGAGGGCAGAAACACAGGCAGAGATGGGGGCAGTTGCGGTAACACTGGGGGGGGGGGCAGAAACACTGAGGGGAGATGGGGGCAGTTGTGGTAACACTGGGGGGGCAGAAACACTGGGGTGGAGGGCAGAAACACAGGCAGAGATGGGGGCAGTTGCGGTAACACTGGGGGGGGGCAGAAACACTGAGGGGAGATGGGGGCAGTTGTGGTAACACTGGGGGGGGCAGAAACACTGGGGGGGAAGTTGTGGTAACATGGGGGGTAGAAACACTGGGGGGGGATGGGGGCAGTTGTGGTAACACTGGGGATGGGGGGCAGAAACACTGGGGAAGAAGTTGTAACATGGGGGGGCAGAAACACTGGGGGGGGATGTGGGCAGTTGTGGTGGGGGGGTGGATGCAGTTGTAGTAACACTGGGAGACAGAAACACGGGGGGGAGTGAGTTGTGGAAATACGGGGAGGGGCAGAAACACTGGTGGGAGGGAAGAAAGACTTGATGAAATGGGGGCAGTTGTGGTAACACTGGGGGGGGGGACAGAAACACTGGGGGGCATGGGGGAAGTTGTAACAGGAGGCGGGCAGAAAGACTCGGTGGGAGGGTGGGGGCAGTTGTATTAACACTGGGGGGTAGAAAAACTGGGGGGGGGGCAGAAACACTGGGGTGGAGGGCAGAAACACAGGCAGAGATGGGGGCAGTTGCAGTAACACTGGGGATGGGGGGCAGAAACACTGGTGAAGAAGTTGTAACATGGGGGGGCAGAAACACTGGGGGGGGTGGAGGCAGTTGTGGTAAGACGGGGGGACAGAAACACTGGGGGGGGCAGAAATATTTGGGGGAGATATGGGCAGTTGTGGTAACACTGGAGGGGTGGCAGAAAAACTGGAGTGGAGGTCAGAAACACTGGGGGGGGGTGGGGGCAGTTGTGGTAAGACGGGGGGACAGAAACAGTGGGGGGGCAGAAATATTTGGGGGAGATGGGGCAGTTGTGGTAACACGGGGGGGCAGAAACACTGGGGGGGGGATGGAGGCAGTTGTGGTAACTTGGGGGGGGGAGAAACACTGGGGGGGTGGAGGCAGTTGTGGTAAGACGGGGGGGACAGAAACACTGGGGGGGGCAGAAATATTTGGGGGAAAATTGGGCAGTTGTGGTAACACTGGGGATGGGGGACAGAAACACTGGGGAAGAAGTTGTAACATGGGGGGGCAGAAACACTGGGGGGGTGGGGGCAGTTGTGGTAAGACGGGGGGACAGAAACACTGGGGGGGCAGAAATATTTGGGGGAGATGGGGCAGTTGTGGTAACACTGGGGGGGGCAGAAACACTAGGGGGGGCAGTTGTAACATGGGGAGGGGGGAAAAACACTGGGGTGGAGGGCAGGAACACTGGGGGGGAAGGGAGCAGTTGTGGAAACATGGGGGGCAGAAATACTGGGGGGAGGGTGGGGGCAGCTGAAGTAACACTGGGGGGGGCAGAAACACTGTGGTGGAGGAAATAACACTGGGGTGGGGGATGGGGGCAGTTGTGGTAACACTGGGGGGGGGCAGAAAAACTGGGGGGGGGGGCAGATGTAGTAACTCTGGGGGGGCAGTTGTGGTAACATGGGGGGAAGGACGGGGGTGAGGGTGGGGGCAGTAGTAGTAATACTGGGGGGGGGCAGAAACACTGGGGGGGATGGGGGCAGTTGTGGTAACATGGGGGGACAGAAACACTGGGGGGCAGAAATATTTGGGCAGTTGTGGTAACACTGGGGGGGCAGTAACACTGGGGGGAAGTTGTGGTAACATGAGGGGGGCAGAAAAACTGGGGGGGATGAGGCAGATGTAGTAACTCTGGGGGGGGGCAGAAAAACTGGGGGGGATGGGGCAGATGTAGTAACTCTGGGGGGGCAGAAAAACTGGGTGGGGTGGGGCAGATGTAGTAACTCTGGGGGGAGGGCAGTTGTGGTAACATGGGAAAGACTGGGGTGAGGGTGGGGGCAGTAGTAGTAATACTGGGGGAGGCAGAAACACTGGGGGGTATGGGGGCAGTTGTGGTAACACGGGGGGGGCACTTGAGGTGACGCTGAGAGGGGGGGCACTTGAGGTATGGGGGGTGACAGGCGATGGTGGAGCTCCAGGTATGCCCCCCCCATCATTTATTAGTCTCTCGATAAAATTCCCCCCCCCACATCATCCAGCACTCACTCAGCCTCTTCCTCCTCTCCACCCCCGGCCTTCTCCTCAGTTGGGCTCCCCCGGTCGCCATCTTGCCCCCCCCGGACCCCGTTTCTCTCAGCTCCCGTCTGTCTCTGCTCCATCCTTCCTCCGGCTCCGATTCCTCTCTGTGACATCAGAAGATGGCCGCCGAAGGAAAGGAAAGCGATGTTTATGAAGGAAGGGAGACATCTCTGGCGGGGAGCAGTATTACCGCCATGGAACACATACAGGCACAGTAAAATCTAGTGGCGGAATTTAGAAAAACTCACTAAAGTCACCACAACACTGATTAATTCTATGGGAAAATCAATAAAACGATATCAGATTTATTTTGGTTGTCACTCAAAATATGTAGGCCTGAAAAGTGAGGTGGAAGGCTGTGATAGGCAGGCAGAGCGAATAGCTCCACCTCCAGGCTGTGATTGGCAGTGATTAGCTCCACCTCCAGGCTATGATAGGCAGTGATTAGCTCCGCCTCAGGCTGTGATTGGCAGTGTTTAGCTCCGCCTCCAGGCTGCCTCTGACCTCACTTCCTGTGACCTCACTTCCTCTGACCTCTCTTGCTGTCTGCATGCCTAGCGATACGCATCAGCAGAGAGTCTCCTGCCACTGACTGCGATTCTTAGCATTTCGATTCATTTCTATTGCTGATATCATTATCAGGTTATTTTTTATTCTATTAATGGGAAATTTTTAGATTTTTAGCCACTTTAAGGTCATCCAGAGCCATCAGGATGCCACGACCTTCACGACGCCCATCCCGTGGAAGGTCTTCACATCAGGAGGATGGAGGGTCTCCGATCGCCCATCGGACGAGGTCCAGAGTCCAACATCATCGGAGAGGGGAGGAGGCCTCCACCCACCGCAGCCATTCACCAGGAGAGCGTGCCCGGGCCCCTGAGCACCCCCCACCTCCGGCCATGGAGCAGCGTGCCCGGGCCTCTGAGCACCCCCCACCTCCGGCCATGGAGCAGCTCCTCCCATTGACACCAACGATGGGGCTCTATTCCTCCCACTGACACCAACGATGGCGCACTATTCCTCCCACTGACACCAATGATGGTGCACATTTCTTCCCACTGATACCAAAGATAGGGCACTACTCCTCCCACTGACACCAATGATGGGGCACTACTCCTCCCATTGACAACAATGATGGGGCACTATTCCTCCCACTGACACCAATGATGGGGCATTATTCCTCCCACTGACACCAATGATGGTTCACTATTCCTCCCACTGACACCAATGATGGGGCATTATTCCTCCCACTGACACCAACGATGGGACACTAGTCCTCCTCGCTGACACCAATGATGGGGCCTATTCCTCCCACTGACACCAGCAATGGGGCACTATTCCTTCCACTAACTCAAACGATGGGATACTATTCCTCCCCACTGAAACCACTGATTGGGCAATATACCTCCCAATAACTCCAAAGATGGGGCACTATTTATCCCACTGTCACTATTGATGAGTGATGTGAATGGATTTATTTTTTTTTTAAGGAATTTGTTTCTTTTTTCTGGCCCTCGGGGCAATATTCTTCTCACTGACATTAATAATGGGACATAATTCCTCTCACTGAAACCAGTGATGGAGCACTATTCCTGCAACTGACACCAACGGTGGGGCACTATTCCTCCCACTGATACCAATGATGGGGCACTATTCCTGCAGCTGACACCAATGATGGGGAACTATTCCTCCCACTAACACCAACGATGGGGCACTACTACTCCCACTGACACCAATGATGGGGCACTATTCCTCCCCACTGACACCAACGATGAGGAACAATTTCTCCCACTGACACCAATGGTGGTGCACTACTCCTCCCACTGACACCAGCAATAGGGCACTATTCTTCCCCACTGACACCAACAATGGGGCACTATTCCTCCCCACTGATACCAACAATGGGGCACTATTTATCCCACTGTCACTATTGATGAGCGATGTGAATGGAGGAATTTTTTTTTTTAAGGAATTTGTATCTTCTTTCTGGCCCTTGGGGCAATATTCTTCCCACTGACATTAATAATGGGACATAATTCCTCTTACTGAAACCAGTGATGGAGTAAAATTCTTGCAACTGGCACCAATGTTGGGGCACTATTCCTCCCACTAACACCAATGATGGGGCACTATTCCTCCCACTGATACCAATGATGGGACACTACTCCTCCCACTGATACCATTGATGGGGCACTATTCCTCCCACTGACACAAACAATGGGGCACTATTCCTCCCACTGACACAAACAATGGGGCACTATTCCTCCCACTGACACCAACAATGGGGCTCTATTCCTCCCACTGACACCAACGATGGGGAACTATTTCTCCCACTGACACCAATGATGGTGCAATATTCCTCCCACTGATTCCAATGATGGGGCACTACTCCTGCCATTGACACCAATGATGGGGCACTATTCCTCCCACTAAAACCAATGATGGGGCACTATTCCTCCCACTAAAACCAATGATGGGGCACTATTCCTCCCCACTGACGCCAGCAATGGGGCACTATTCCTCCCACTAAAACCAATGATGGGGCACTATTCCTCCCCACTGACGCCAGCAATGGGGCACTATTCCTTCCACTAACTCCAACGATGGGATACTATTCCTCCCCAATGACACCAATGATGGGACTCTATTCCTCCCACTAACACCAAACGATGGGGAACTATTTATCCCACTGATACCAATGATGGGGCACTATTCCTCCCACTGATACCAAGGATGGGGCACTATTTCTCCCACAGACACCAACGATGGGGCACTAGTCCTCCCATGGACACCAACGATAGGGCAGTATTCCTCCCCGCTGACACCAGTGATTGGGCACTATTCCTCCCACTGACACCAGCAATGGGGCACTATTCCTCCCTACTGACACCAACGATGGGACACTATTCCTCTCTACTGACACCAACGATGGGACACTATTCCTCCCCACTGACACCAACGATGGGACACTATTCCTCCCCACTGACACCAACGAGGAGACACTATTCCTCCCCACTGACACCAACGATGGGACACTATTCCTCCCCACTGACACCCACGATGGGACAATATTCCTCCCACTAACTCCAAAGATGGGGCACTATTTATCCCATTGTCACTATTGATGAGCAATGTGAATGGAAGAATTTTATTTTTTAAGGAATTTGTTTCTTTCTTCTGGCCCTTGGGGCAATATTCTTCCCACTGAAATTAATGGGACATAATTCCTCTCACTGAAACCAGTGATGGAGCACTATTCCTGCAACTGACATCGATGGTGGGGCACTATTCCTCCCACTAACACCAACGACGGGGAACTATTTCTCCCACTGACACCAACGATAGTGCATTATTCCTCCAACTAATACCAATGATGGAGCACTACTCCTTCCATTGACAACAATGATGGGGCACTATTCCTCCCCAAGATACCAATGATGGGGCACTATTCCTTCCACTGACACCAGTGATGGGGCACTATTCCTTCCACTGACACCAGTGATGGGGCACTATTCCTCCCACTGACACCAGTGATGGGGCACTATTCCTCCCACTGATACCAGTGATGGGGCACTATTCCTCCCACTGATACCAGTGATGGGGCACTATTCCTCCCACTGATATCAGTAGGAGGAATAGTGCCCCATCATTGGTATCAGTGGGAGGAATAGTGCCCCATCATTAGTATCAGTGGCAGGAATAGTGCCCCATCACTGGTGTCAGTGGAAGGAATAGTGCCCCATCACTGGTGTCAGTGGAAGGAATAATGCCCCATCATTGGTATCTTGGGGAGGAATAGTGCCCCATCATTGTTGTCAATGGAAGGAGTAGTGCTCCATCATTGGTATTAGTTGGAGGAATAATGCACTATTGTTGGTGTCAGTGGGAGAAATAGTTCCCCGTCGTTGTTGTTAATGGGAGGAATAGTGCCCCACCATCGATATCAGTTGCAGGAATAGTGCTCCATCACTGGTATCAGTAGGAGGAATAGTGCCCCATCATTGGTACCAGTGATGGGGCACCATTCCTCCAAATGATACCAATGATGGGGCACTATTCCTCCCACTGATACCAATGATGGGGCACTATTCCTCCCACTGATACCAATGATGGGGCACTATTCCTCCCACTGATACCAGTGATGGGGCACTATTCCTACCACTGATACCAGTGATGGGGCACTATTCCTCCCACTGATACCAGTGGTGGGGCACTATTCCTCCCACTGATACCAAGGATGGGCACTATTCCTCCCACTGATACCAAGGATGGGCACTATTCCTTCCACTGATACCAGTGATGGGGCATTATTCCTCCCACTGATACCAATGATGGGGCACTATTCCCCCCACTGATACCAAGGATGGGCACTATTCCTCCCCGCTGACACCAATGATGGGGCACTATTCCTCCCCACTGACACAAACGATGGGGCACGATTTATCCAATTGACACCAATGATGTGGCACTACTCCTCCCACTGAGACCAATGATGGGGCATTATTCCTCTCACTGATACCAATGATGGGCACTATTCCTTCTACTGACAACAATGGGGCACTATTCCTCCCACAGACAACAATGGGGCACTATTCCTCCCACTGACACCAATGATGGGGCACTATTTCTCTAATACCAAAAATAAGGCATTGTTCACTCTCACTGATGCCAGAACATTTCCTCCTCTCACTGGCCACAGTTCGGCCTTTCTATAGTCTGAAGAACAATAAATTGGCCCTTTATTTAGAGAGTTTAGCGATCCCTGCTATATACCTTCACCAACTCTCTCTTAGATGCTTTGCCATGTAAATATTTTAAAGATTTTTAACCTTCACCGTCCTCACTTAGACACTAAAGAGCCATTTACATACCGGTTAGTTCCCTCACGACCCACTCTAACCTAGAGACTTTACAAACACATCTATCACAGTCCTGTTATAAGTCGCTGATCGCTGGCATTACTAGAGAGAAAAATATTCCTGTATACATACTGCTATTAGTAGATGATATCATTTTCACGCACACCAATTAATATACACTTACTGGGATTTTGTTTACCAAAGACATGTAACAGAGTACATTTTGGCCTGAATTGATGAAGAAATTTTATTTTTGTTACTTTTTTTTTATGGGATATGTAAAGTAAAAAATATTGTTTTTTTTTCCATTTATAGTGCGGGAAATTAATAACCCAATAGTGATCAAATATCACCAAAAGAAATCTCTATTTGCATGTAAAGAATTACATAAATTGTATTTATGTACAGCGTTGCATGAAAGTGCAATTGTCACTTAAAGTAGTGCAGCGCCATATAGCAAGAAAATGTTCTGGTCATGAAGGGGGGTAAATCTTCCAGAGGGTAAGTGGTTAATGTGCTATACAACATTCTCCATTTACTGGGCTGTTTATTACACCTTTCAAAATCTCCCCTTTTTCAAGGAGCTACAGTCACTGTAATGGGCCTAGCTTGATTCTTTGTCCAGTAACTTCATATTAACGATACATGCGGTCATGTAGCTTTACAGATATTTTAACATGCCCTAAGGAACATGTGTCAAACACAAGGCCCACGGGCCATATCCAAGTCCCAGCAGTTGGCAGCACAGAGGACAGGACTCCTCCTACAGATCCTGTGCCTCTCTGTGCAGCCGCAGCACCCCCTCATCGCTGCCTCCCCTGGTCTCAGGATTCAGCAGATTCTGGCAGCTGACTCCAGCCCTCCTCTGGTCCCCCTCCAGATCCTGAACTTTCTACTTCCCAGCACACTTGCCCTCCACTTTTTCCCAGCAGCAGCACAAAATAAGAAAATAAGGGGGGGTGCACTGTGATGTAAGGGAGGGTAGGGGGAACCTTGACCTCTGATGGTGGGGGGAGGCTCATGATATCTGATGTAAGGGGGGGGGGGTGCCCTGGATGTCTAGTCTTACAGAGACAGTCAGCCCTTTGAGGGCATCCATAATGCGGATGGGGCCCACTATGATAAAGAATTTGACACCCCTGCCCTGAGGTAACGTAACTTACTTTTTAAAAGGTTTTTTATATCTGATCTAGAGGTACATTGTCACTTACTTAGACATTTATCCAGAACTAGTGGTAACTATTATACACATTATCTAGTCAAATAATAATATATACAATAACATACAACTACATGAGGAAAACTATTATTTAACATCTAAGCTACACGTTATACATTGTGGAATATCCAGTTCCGGTTATTACACTTCAGTGTCATTATTAGAAAATATCCAATCACTGTCTGTTTGGGAAATTTCATTCATCTACCTATCTTAACTGCTTGCTGACCGCTTCACATAGGAATACGGTGGCAAAGCGGGCTCCCTGCACTGGACCACGTACTTAGAATGCGATCCGAGCACCGGGACAGGGGGTGCACACATGTGCCCGCCAGACCAGCACTGCTTTGATTCGGTACAGCACTCATCAGTCATCATGCTGATCTGCTGTAATGAATCACAGATCAGCTGGTTCCTGTGTTTACAAAACATTAATCAAAAAAGTAAAAAAAAAACTTAAAAAATTAAAAAGAAAACAAACGTTAAGAAAGTTAAAAACAAATTGTTGTTTTGTTGACTTCATGTTATATTGTTACTGTGTTTTATTGTTAATCGTTGTTTGCTTTGCAGGAAGACCAATCAGCTGCAGCACTGACATGTTTACTCTGACAGAATGTATACGCCCAAATATGGGGGCCGGGGGCGGTCAGTGGGTGGATCGCTCCTATACTTCGGCATATATTTTTTTTCCGTTTTCTTCTGGCACAGATTTCTTCATCCACATTGATCGATGTGAATGGAGGAATCCATATGTTTTATTTTTAGGTATGTGTTCTTCTTGAGGCAATATTCCTCCCACAGACATTAACCACTTGCCTACCGGGCACTTATATCCCGTTCCTTACCAGGCCAATTTTCAGCTTTCAGCGCTGTCGCAATTTGAAGGACAATTGCGTGATCATGCAACATTATTCCCATATGGAATTTTTATTATTTTTTTCTCACAAATCTAGCTTTCTTTTGGTGGTATTTACTTGCTGCTGGGTGTTTTACTTTTTGCGCCATAAACAAAAAAAGAGCAAAAAAAAAAGTTCCTTTGTTTCTATTATAACATTTTGCAAACTGGTCATTTTTCTCCTTCACTGATCTGCGTTGATGAAGCTGCACTGATAGGCAGCACTAATGAGTTGGGTAATGATATTCGGCGATGATAGGCGATACTGACTGGCGCAACTGCTGGGAACTGACTGGCGGCACTGACTGGTGGCACAGGTGGGTGGCACTGCTGGGTACTTGTGGGCAGAACTGGTGGGTGGCACTGCTTGGCATAGGTGGGTGGCACTGCTTGGCACAGGTGGGTGGCACTGCTTGGCACAGGTGGGCGGCACTGCTGGGCAGAAGTGGTGGGTGGCACTGCTGAGCACTGATGATCGGTGCCGATCCCTGCTTTGACAACTGCCGGTTCTCAACAGTACTTTCCTCACGCTCTGAAAGTAGTCAGAATAATAATATATACAATAACATACAACTACATGGGGGAAAACAATGTTTTACATCAAAGCTACACATTATACAGTGTGGAATATCCATTTCCGGTTATTACACTTCAGTGTCATTATTGGGAAATTTCATTCCTCTACCTATCTTAACTGTTTGCAGACCGCTTCACGTAGGAATACGTTGGCAAAGTGGGCTCCCTGCACTGGATCACGTACTTCATACACCATTCAAGCACCCGGACAGGGGGTGCACACGTGTGCCAGCCAGCCCGGCACTGCTTTGATTTGGTACAGCACCGATCAGTCATCATGCTGATCTGCTGTAACGAATCACAGATCAGCCGGTTCCTGTGTTTACAAAACATAAATCACAAGGTAGAAAGAAAAATTTACAAAATTAACTGGTTGCCGACCAGCCACTGTATAAAAACGGCGACAGGGTGGCACCGCTGCACAAAATCACGTTTTAAAACGTCATTCGCACTCCCGTTGTTTTTGCAGGCAGGGGGGCGCGCCCAAGCCCCCGCCGACCCGTGGGTGTCACGATTCGATCTCAAGTACAAAAAAAAATTTAGGAAATTAAAAAGTAAACAAAAAGGTTAAAAAAAAAATGTTTTGTTGACTTCATGTTATATTGTTACTGTGAGGAGGATGATGATGGAGGAGGAGATGATGGAGGAGGGGGAGGAGGAGGAGAAGGAGATGATGGAGGAGGAGGAGGAGAAGATGGAGGAAGAGGACATGGAGGAGGAAGAGCAGATGGAGATGATGGAGGAGGAGATGGGATGATGGAGAAGGAGATGGGGATGGAAGAGGAGGAGATGATGGAGGAGGAGGAGATGGAGATGATGGAGGAGATGATAGAGGAGGAGGTGGAGAAGATGAAGGAGGGGGAGATGCAGGGGAGGAGGAGATAGAGATGGAGGAGCAGATAGAGGTGATGGATGGGGATGATGGAGGAAGAGGAGATGATGGAGGAGATGGAGATGGAAGAGGATGAGATGATGGAGGAGGAGATGGAGATGATGGAGGAGGAGGAGATGGAGGAAGAGATAGGAGGAGGAGGAGATGGAGGAAGAGATAGGAGGAGGAGGAAGAGATTGGGGAGGAGGAGGAGATGGAGGAGGAAGAGAAGATGGGGATGATGGAGGAGGAGATGGGGATGATAGAGAAGGAGGAGATGGAAGAGAAGGAAATGGAGATGGAAGAGGAGGAGATGATGGAGGAGGAGATGATGGAGGAGGAGATGGAAAAGGAGGAGATAGAGATGGAGGAGGAAGAGCAGATGGGGATGATGGAGGAGGAGATGGGGATAATGGAGGAGATAGAAATGGAGGAGATGAGATGATGGGAGGAGATGGAGATGATGGGAGGAGGAGGAGGAGGAAAAAAGAAAGAAGAAAGGGAGAAGAAAAAGAAAGAAGAAAAGAAGATGAAAAGAAGAGGAAAAGAAGAAGGGGAAAAGAAGAAAGAGAAGGAATAGAAGAAGGAAAAGAAGAAAGAAAAGAAGAGGAAAAGAGGATGAAAAGAAGAAAGAAAAGAAGAGGAAAAGAAGAAAGAAAAGAAGAGGAAAAGAAGAAAGAAAAGAAGAGGAAAAGAAGAAAGAAAAGAAGAGGAAAAGAAGAAAGAAAAGAAGAGGAAAAGAAGAAAGAAAAGAAGAGGAAAAGAAGAAAGAAAAGAAGAGGAAAAGAAGAAAGAAAAGAAGAGGAAAAGAAGAAAGAAAAGAAGAGGAAAAGAAGAAAGAAAAGAAGAGGAAAAGAAGAAAGAAAAGAAAAGGAAAAGAAGAAAGAAAAGAAGAGGAAAAGAAGAAAAGAAAAGGAAAAGAAGAAAAGAAAAGGAAAAGAAGAAAGAAAAGAAGAGAAAAAGAAGAGAAAAAGAAGAAGGGAAAAGAAGAAAGAGAAGGAATAGAAGAAGGAAGAGAAGGAATAGAAGAAGGAATAGAAGAAAGAAGAGGAAAAGAAGAAAGAAGAGGAAAAGAAGAAAGAAGAGGAAAAGAAGAAGAAAAGAAGAGGAAAAGAAGAAGAAAAGAAGAAGAAAAGAAGAGGAAAAAAAGAAAGAAAAGAAGAGGAAAAAAAGAAAGAAAAGAAGAGGAAAAGAAGAAAGAAAAGAAGAAAGAAAAGAAGAGGAAAAGAAGAAAGAAGAGGAAAAGAAGAAAGAAAAGAAGAGGAAAAGAAGAAAGAAAAGAAGAGAAGGAATAGAAGAAAGAAAAGAAGAAAGAAGAGGACAAGAAGAGGAAAAGAAGGAGGAAAAGCAGAAAGAAAAGCAGAAGAAAAGAAGACAGAAAAGAAGAAAAAAAGAAGAGGAAAACAAGAGAGAAAAGAAGAGGAAAAGAAGAAAAAAAAAGAGGAAAAGAAGAGGAAAAGAAGAAGAGGAAAAGAAGAAAGAGAAGGAATAGAAGAAGGAAAAGAAGAAAGCAGAGGAAAAGAAGAAAGCAGAGGAAAAGAAGAACAAAAGAAAAGGAAAAGAAAGAAAAAAAATAGGAAAGGAAGAAAGAAAAGAAGAGGAAAAGAAGAAGAAAAGAAAGAAGAGGAAAAGCAGAAAGAGAAGGAATAGAAGAAAGAAAAGAAGAAAGCAAAGGAAAAGCAGAAAGAAAAGAAGAGGAAAAGAAGGAGGAAAAGCAGGAGGAAAAGCAGAAAGAAAAGAAGAAGAAAGAAGACAGAAAAGAAGAAAAAAAGAAGAGGAAAACAAGAGAGAAAAGAAGAGGAAAAGAAGAAAAAAAGAAGAAAAGAGGAAAAGAAGAAGGGGAAAAGAAGAAAGAGAAGGAATAGAAGAAAGAAAAGAAGAAAGAGAAGGAATAGAAGAAAGAAAAGAAGAAAAGAAGAGGAAAGTAATTGGAAAAGAAGATGAAAAGAAGAGGAAAAGAAGAAAGAAAAGAAGAGGAAAAGAAGATGAAAAGAAGAGGAAAAGAAGAAAGAAAAGAAGAGGAAAAGAAGAAAAGAAAAGGAAAAGAAGAAAGAAAAGAAGAGAAAAAGAAGAAAGAAAAGAAGAGGAAAAGAAGAAAGAAAAGAAGAAAAGAAGAGGAAAATAATTGGAAAAGAAGATGAAAAGAAGAGGAAAAGAAGAAAGAAAAGAAGAGGAAAAGAAGAAAAGAAAAGGAAAAGAAGAAAGAAAAGAAGAGAAAAAGAAGAAAGAAAAGAAGAGAAAAAGAAGAAAGAAAAGAAGAGAAAAAGAAGAAAGAAAAGAAGAGAAAAAGAAGAAAGAAAAGAAGAGGAAAAGAAGAAGGGGAAAAGAAGAGGAAAAGAAGAAGGGGAAAAGAAGAAAGAGAAGGAATAGAAGAAGGAAAAGAAGAGGAAAAGAAGCAAGAAAAGAAGAAAGAAAAGAAGAGGAAAAGAGGAAAAGAAGCAAGAAAAGAAGAGAAAAAGAAGAAAGAAAAGAAGAGGAAAAGAAATAAAAAAGAAGAGGAAAAGAAGAAGGGAAAAGAAGAAAGAGAAGGAATAGAAGGAAAAGAAGAAAGAAGAGGAAAAGAAGGAGGAAAAGAAGAAAGAAGAGGAAAAGAAGCAAGAAAAGAAGAGGAAAAGAAGCAAGAAAAGAAGAAGAAGAAAAGCAGCAAGAAAAGAAGAGGAAAAGAAGAAAAGAAAGAAGAAGAGAAGAGGAAAAGAAGAAGAGGAAAAGAAAAAAAGAAGAGGAAAAGAATAAAGAGAAGGAATAGAAGAAAGAAAAGAAAAAAAAGAAGGGAAACAAAAGAAGAAAGAAGAGGAAAAAAGAAAGAAAAGGAAAAGAAGAAAGAAAAGAAGAGGAAAAGAAGAAAGAAAAGAAAAGGAAAAGAAGAAAGAGAAGGAATAGAAGAAAGAAAAGAAGAAAGAGAAAGAAAAGAAGAAAGAGAAAGAAAAGAAGAAAGAGAAAGAGAAAGAAGAAAGAAGAAAGAAAAGAAGAAAGAGAAAGAAGAAAGAAAAGAAGAAAGAAGAGGAAAAGAAGAAAAGAAGAGGAAAAGAAGCAAGAAAAGAAGAAAGAAGAGGAAAAGAAGAGGAAAAGAAGCAAGAAAAGAATAGGAAAAGAAGAAAGAGAAAGAAAAGAAGAAAGAGAAAGAAAAGAAGAAAGAAGAAAGAAAAGAAGAAAGAAGAGGAAAAGAAGAAGAAAAGAAGAGGAAAAGAAGCAAGAAGAGAAGAGGAAAAGAAGAAAGAAGAGGAAAAGAAGAAAGAAGAGGAAAAGAAGAAAGAAAAGAAGAGGAAAAGAAGAAAGAAACGAAGGGGAAAAGAAGAAGGGGAAAAGAAGAAGGGGAAAAGAAGAAAGAGAAGGAATAGAAAGAAGAAAGAAGAAAGAAAAGAAGAAAGAGGAAAAGAAGAGGAAAAGAAGAAAGAGAAGGAAAAGAAGAAGGAAGTAAGAAAGAAAAGAAGAAAGAAGAAGAAAAGAAGAAAGAAGAGGAAAAGAAGAAAGAAACGAAGAGGAAAAGAAGAAGGGGAAAAGAAGAAAGAGAAGGAATAGAAGGAGGAAAAGAAGAAAGAAGAGGAAAAGAAGAAGAAAGAAGAAGAAAGAAGAGGAAAAGAGGAAAGAAAAGAAAGAGGAAAAGAAGAAAGAAGAGGAAAAGAAGAAGAAAGAAGAGGAAAAGAAGAAGAAAGAAGAAGAAAGAAGCAAGAAAAGAAAGAGGAAAAGAAGAAAGAAGAGGAAAAGAAGAGGAAAAGAAGGAGAAAGAAAGAGGAAAAGAAGAAGAAAAGAAGAGGAAAAGAAGCAAGAAAAGAAAAGGAAAAGAAGAAAAAAAGAAAGAAGAAAAGAAGAAAGGGAAAAGAAGAAAGGGAAAAGAAGAAAGAGAAGGAATAGAAGAAAGATATGAAGAGGAAAAGAAGAATAAAAAAAAGAGGAAAAGAAGAAAGAAAAGAAGAGAAAAAGAAGAATGAAAAGAAGAGAAAAAGAAGAATAAAAAGAAGAGGAAAAGAAGAAAAGAAAGAAGAAGAGAAGAGGAAAAGAAGAGGAAAAGGAACAGAAGAAAGAAAAGAAAAGGAAAAGAAGAGGAAAAGAAGAAAGAGAAGGAACAGAAGAAAGAAAAGAAGAAAGAGAAAGAAAAGAAGAAAGAATAAAAGAAGAAAGAAGAGGAAAAGAAGAAGAAAAGAAGAGGAAAAGAAGCAAGAAAAGAAGAGGAAAAGAATAAAGAGAAGGAAAAGAAGCAAGAAAAAAGAAAAGAAGAAAGAAGAGGAAAAAAGAAGGAAAAGATGAAAGAAAAGAAAAGGAAAAGAAGAGGAAAAGAAGCAAGAAAAGAAGAGGAAAAGAAGAAAGAGAAGGAATAGAAGAAATAAAAGAAGAAAGAGAAAGAAAAGAAGAAAGAGAAAGAAAAGAAGAAAGAGAAAGAAAAGAAGAAAGAAGAAATAAAAGAAGAAAGAAGAGGAAAAGAAGAAGAAAAGAAGAGGAAAAGAAGCAAGAAAAGAAGAGGAAAAGAAGAAAGAGAAGGAAAAGAAGAAGGAAGAAAGAAAAGAAGAAAGAAGAGGAAAAGAAGAAAGAAGAGGAAAAGAAGAAAGAAACGAAGAGGAAAAGAAAAAGGGGAAAAGAAAAAAGAGAAGGAATAGAAAGAGGAAAAGAAGAAAGAAAAGAAGAGGAAAAGAAGAAAGAGAAGGAATAGAAGAAAGAAAATAAGAGAAAGAAAAGAAGAAAGAAGAAAGAAAAGAAGAAAGAGGAAAAGAAGAAGGAAGAAAGAAACGAAGAGGAAAAGAAGAAAGAAAAGAAGAGGAAAAGAAGAAAGAAACGAAGAGGAAAAGAAGAAAGAAAGGAAGAGGAAAAGAAGAAGGGGAAAAGAAGAAAGAAGGAATAGAAGGAGGAAAAGAAGAAAGAAGAGGAAAAGAAGAAGAAAGAAGAGGAAAAGAAGCAAGAAAAGAAAGAGGAAAATAAGAAAGAAGAGGAAAAGAAGAAGAAAGAAGAGGAAAAGAAGAGGAAAAGAAGAGGAAAAGAAGCAAGAAAAGAAGAGGAAAAGAAGCAAGAAAAGAAGAGGAAAAGAAGCAAGAAAAGAAGAGGAAAAGAAGAAAGAAAAGAAGAGGAAAAGAAGAGGAAATGAAGAAAAAAGAAGAAAAAAAAGAAGAAAAGAAGGAATAGAAGAAAGAAAAGAAGAAAGCAGAGGAAAAGAAGAAAGGGAAAAGAAGAAAGAAATGAAGAGGAAAAGAAGAAAGAAAAGAAGAGGAAAAGAAGAAAAAAAGAAAGCAGAAAAGAAGAAAGGGAAAAGAAGAAAGGGAAAAGAAGAAAGAGAAGGAATAGAAGAAAGAAAAGAAGAAAGAAAAGGAAAAGAAGAAAGAAAAGGAAAAGAAGAAAAAAAAAAGAGGAAAAGAAGAAAGAAAAGAAGAGAAAAAGAAGAATAAAAAGAAGACGAAAAGAATAAAGAGAAGGAATAGAAGAAAGAAAAGAATAAAGAGAAGGAAAAGAAGAAAGAAAAAAGAAAAGGAAAAGAAGAAAGAAAAGAAGAGGAAAAGAAGAGGAAAAGAAGAAAGAGAAGGAATAGAAGAAAGAAAAGAAGAAAGAGAAAGAAAAGAAGAAAGAGAAAGAAAAGAAGAAAGAAAAGAAAGAAGAGGAAAAAAAGAAGAAAAGAAGAGGAAAAGAAGCAAGAAAAGAAGAGGAAAAGAAGAAAGAAGAGGAAAAGAAGAGGAAAAAAAGAAAGAAAAGAAGAGGAAAAAAAGAAAGAAAAGAAGAGGAAAAAAAGAAAGAAAAGAAGAAAGAAAAGAAGAGGAAAAGAAGAGGAAAAGAAGAAAGAAGAGGAAAAGAAGAAAGAAGAGGAAAAGAAGAAAGAAGAGGAAAAGAAGAAAGAAAAGAAGAGGAAAAGAAGAAAGAAAAGAAGAAAGAGAAGGAATAGAAGAAAGAACAGAAGAGGACAAGAAGAAGAAAGAAGAGGAAAAGAAGGAGGAAAAGCAGAAAGAAAAGCAGAAGAAAAGAAAACAGAAAAGAAGAAAAAAAGAAGAGGAAAACAAGAGAGAAAAGAAGAGGAAAAGAAGAAAAAAAAGAGGAAAAGAAGAGGAAAAGAAGAAAGAGAAGGAATAGAAGAAGGAAAAGAAGAAAGCAGAGGAAAAGAAGAAAGCAGAGGAAAAGAAGAAAAAAAAAGAGGAAAAGAAAAAAATTGGAAAGGAAGAAAGAAAAGAAGAGGAAAAGAAGAAGAAAAGAAAGAAGAGGAAAAGCAGAAAGAGAAGGAATAGAAGAAAGAAAAGAAGAAAGCAAAGGAAAAGAAGAAAGAAAAGAAGGAGGAAAAGAAGGAGGAAAAGCAGGAGGAAAAGCAGGAGGAAAAGCAGAAAGAAAAGAAAAAGAAAAGAAGACAGAAAAGAAAAAAAGAAGAGGAAAACAAGAGAGAAAAGAAGAGGAAAAGAAGAAAAAAAGAAAGAAGAAAAGAAGAGGAAAAGAAGAAGGGGAAAAGAAGAAAGAGAAGGAATAGAAGAAAGAAAAGAAGAAAGAGAAGGAAAAGAAGAAAAAAGAAAAGAAGAAAAAGAAGAAAGAAGAGGAAAAGAAGAGGAAAAGAAGAAAGAAAAGAAGAGGAAAAGAAGAAAGAAAAGAAGAGGAAAAGAAGAAAGAAAAGAAGAGGAAAAGAAGAAAGAAAAGAAGAGGAAAAGAAGAAGAGGAAAAGAAGAAAGAGAAGGAATAGAAGAAGGAAAAGAAGAAAGAAGAGGAAAAGAAGAAAGAAGAGGAAAAGAAGAAGAGGAAAAAAAGAAAGAAAAAAATAGGAAAGTAAGAAAGAAAAGAAGAGGAAAAGAAGAAAGAAAAGAAGAGGAAAAGAAGAAAGAAAAGAAGAGGAAAAGAAGAAAGAAAAGAAGAGGAAAAGAAGAGAAAAGAAAGAAGAAAAGAAGGGGAAAAGAAGAAAGAGAAGGAATAGAAGAAAGAAAAGAAGAAAGAAGGAAAAGAAGAAAAAGAAGAAAGAAAAGGAAAAGAAGAAAGAAAAGGAAAAGAAGAAAGAAATGAAGAGGAAAAGAAGAAAGAAATGAAGAGGAAAAGAAGAAAGAAAAGAAGAGGAAAAGAAGAAAGAAAAGAAGAGGAAAAGAAGAAAGAAAAGAAGAGGAAAAGAAGAAAGAAAAGAAGAGGAAAAGAAGAAAGAAAAGAAGAGGAAAAGAAGAGGAAAAGAAGAAAAAAAGAAAGAAGAAAAGAAGAAGAAAAGAAGAAAGGGAAAAGAAGAAAGAGAAGGAATAGAAGAAAGAAAAGAAGAAAGAGAAGGAAAAGAAGAAAAGAAGAGAAGAAAAAGAAGAAAAGGAAAAGAAGAAAGAAGAGGAAAAGAAAAAAAAAAGAGAAGAGGAAAAGAAAAAAAAAAGAGGAAAAGAAGAAAGAAAAGAAGAGGAAAAGAAGAAAGAAAAGAAGAGGAAAAGAAGAAAGAAAAGAAGATGAAAAGAAGAAAGAAAAGAAGAGGCAAAGAAGAAAGAAAAGAAGAAAGAAAAGAAGATGAATAGAAGAAAGAAAAGAAGAGGAAAAAAAGAAATAAGAGGAAAAAAAGAAAGAAAAGAAGAGGAAAAGAAGAAAGAAGAGGAAAAGAAGAGGAAAAGAAGAAAGAAGAAGAAAAGAAGAAAGAAAAGAAGAGGAAAAGAAAGAAAAGAAGAAAGAGAAGGAATAGAAGAAAGAAAAAAGAAAAGAAGAAAGGAAAAGAAAAGAAGAAAGAAAAAAAAGAGGAAAAGAAGAAAGAAAAGAAGAAAAGAAGAGGAAAAGAAGAAAGAGAAGGAATAGAAGAAGGAAAAGAAGAAAGAAGAGGAAAAGAAGAAAGCAGAGGAAAAGAAGAAAAAAAAAAGAGGAAAAGAAAAAAATTGGAAAGGAAGAAAGAAAAGAAGAGGAAAAGAAGAAGAAAAGAAAAAAGAGGAAAAGCAGAAAGAGAAGGAATAGAAGAAAGAAAAGAAGAAAGCAAAGGAAAAGAAGAAAGAAAAGAAGGAGGAAAAGAAGGAGGAAAAGCAGGAGGAAAAGCAGAAAGAAAAGAAAAAGAAAAGAAGACAGAAAAGAAGAAAAAAAGAAGAGGAAAACAAGAGAGAAAAGAAGAGGAAAAGAAGAAAAAAAGAAAGAAGAAAAGAAGAGGAAAAGAAGAAGGGGAAAAGAAGAAAGAGAAGGAATAGAAGAAAGAAAAGAAGAAAGAGAAGGAAAAGAAGAAAAAAGAAAAGAAGAAAAAGAAGAAAGAAGAGGAAAAGAAGAGGAAAAGAAGAAAGAAAAGAAGAGGAAAAGAAGAAAGAAAAGAAGAGGAAAAGAAGAAAGAAAAGAAAAGGAAAAGAAGAAAGAAAAGAAGAGGAAAAGAAGAAAGAAAAGAAGAGGAAAAGAAGAAAGAAAAGAAGAGGAAAAGAAGAAAGAAAAGAAGAGGAAAAGAAGAAAGAAAAGAAGAGGAAAAGAAGAAAGAAAAGAAGAGGAAAAGAAGAAGAGGAAAAGAAGAAAGAGAAGGAATAGAAGAAGGAAAAGAAGAAAGAAGAGGAAAAGAAGAAAGAAGAGGAAAAGAAGAAGAGGAAAAAAAGAAAGAAAAAAATAGGAAAGTAAGAAAGAAAAGAAGAGGAAAAGAAGAAAGAAAAGAAGAGGAAAAGAAGAAAGAAAAGAAGAGGAAAAGAAGAAAGAAAAGAAGAGGAAAAGAAGAAAGAAAAGAAGAGGAAAAGAAGAAAGAAAAGAAGAGGAAAAGAAGAAGAGGAAAAGAAGAAAGAGAAGGAATAGAAGAAGGAAAAGAAGAAAGAAGAGGAAAAGAAGAAAGAAGAGGAAAAGAAGAAGAGGAAAAAAAGAAAGAAAAAAATAGGAAAGTAAGAAAGAAAAGAAGAGGAAAAGAAGAAAGAAAAGAAGAGGAAAAGAAGAAAGAAAAGAAGAGGAAAAGAAGAAAGAAAAGAAGAGGAAAAGAAGAAAGAAAAGAAGAGTAAAAGAAGAAAGAAAAGAAGAGTAAAAGAAGAAAGAAAAGAAGAGGAAAAGAAGAGAAAAGAAAGAAGAAAAGAAGGGGAAAAGAAGAAAGAGAAGGAATAGAAGAAAGAAAAGAAGAAAGAAGGAAAAGAAGAAAAAGAAGAAAGAAAAGGAAAAGAAGAAAGAAAAGGAAAAGAAGAAAGAAATGAAGAGGAAAAGAAGAAAGAAAAGGAAAAGAAGAAAGAAATGAAGAGGAAAAGAAGAAAGAAATGAAGAGGAAAAGAAGAAAGAAAAGAAGAGGAAAAGAAGAGGAAAAGAAGAAAAAAAGAAAGAAGAAAAGAAGAAGAAAAGAAGAAAGGGAAAAGAAGAAAGAGAAGGAATAGAAGAAAGAAAAGAAGAAAGAGAAGGAAAAGAAGAAAAGAAGAGAAGAAAAAGAAGAAAAGGAAAAGAAGAAAGAAGAGGAAAAGAAAAAAAAAAGAGAAGAGGAAAAGAAAAAAAAAAGAGGAAAAGAAGAAAGAAAAGAAGAGGAAAAGAAGAAAGAAAAGAAGAGGAAAAGAAGAAAGAAAAGAAGATGAAAAGAAGAAAGAAAAGAAGAGGCAAAGAAGAAAGAAAAGAAGAAAGAAAAGAAGATGAAAAGAAGAAAGAAAAGAAGAGGAAAAAAAGAAATAAGAGGAAAAAAAGAAAGAAAAGAAGAGGAAAAGAAGAAAGAAGAGGAAAAGAAGAGGAAAAGAAGAAAGAAAAGAAGAGGAAAAGAAAGAAAAGAAGAAAGAGAAGGAATAGAAGAAAGAAAAAAGAAAAGAAGAAAGGAAAAGAAAAGAAGAAAGAAAAAAAAGAGGAAAAGAAGAAAGAAAAGAAGAAAAGAAGAGGAAAAGAAGAAAGAGAAGGAATAGAAGAAGGAAAAGAAGAAAGAAGAGGAAAAGAAGAAAGCAGAGGAAAAGAAGAAAAAAAAAAAGAGGAAAAGAAAAAAATTGGAAAGGAAGAAAGAAAAGAAGAGGAAAAGAAGAAGAAAAGAAAAAAGAGGAAAAGCAGAAAGAGAAGGAATAGAAGAAAGAAAAGAAGAAAGCAAAGGAAAAGAAGAAAGAAAAGAAGGAGGAAAAGAAGGAGGAAAAGCAGGAGGAAAAGCAGAAAGAAAAGAAAAAGAAAAGAAGACAGAAAAGAAGAAAAAAAGAAGAGGAAAACAAGAGAGAAAAGAAGAGGAAAAGAAGAAAAAAAGAAAGAAGAAAAGAAGAGGAAAAGAAGAAGGGGAAAAGAAGAAAGAGAAGGAATAGAAGAAAGAAAAGAAGAAAGAGAAGGAAAAGAAGAAAAAAGAAAAGAAGAAAAAGAAGAAAGAAGAGGAAAAGAAGAGGAAAAGAAGAAAGAAAAGAAGAGGAAAAGAAGAAAGAAAAGAAGAGGAAAAGAAGAAAGAAAAGAAGAGGAAAAGAAGAAAGAAAAGAAGAGGAAAAGAAGAAAGAAAAGAAGAGGAAAAGAAGAAAGAAAAGAAGAGGAAAAGAAGAAAAAAGAAAAGAAGAAAAAGAAGAAAGAAGAGGAAAAGAAGAGGAAAAGAAGAAAGAAAAGAAGAGGAAAAGAAGAAAGAAAAGAAGAGGAAAAGAAGAAAGAAAAGAAGAGGAAAAGAAGAAAGAAAAGAAGAGGAAAAGAAGAAGAGGAAAAGAAGAAAGAGAAGGAATAGAAGAAGGAAAAGAAGAAAGAAGAGGAAAAGAAGAAAGAAGAGGAAAAGAAGAAGAGGAAAAAAAGAAAGAAAAAAATAGGAAAGTAAGAAAGAAAAGAAGAGGAAAAGAAGAAAGAAAAGAAGAGGAAAAGAAGAAAGAAAAGAAGAGGAAAAGAAGAAAGAAAAGAAGAGGAAAAGAAGAAAGAAAAGAAGAGGAAAAGAAGAAAGAAAAGAAGAGGAAAAGAAGAAAGAAAAGAAGAGGAAAAGAAGAAAGAAAAGAAGAGGAAAAGAAGAAAGAAAAGAAGAGGAAAAGAAGAAGAAAAGAAAGAAGAAAAGAAGGGGAAAAGAAGAAAGAGAAGGAATAGAAGAAAGAAAAGAAGAAAGAAGGAAAAGAAGAAAGGAAAAGAAGAAAGAAATGAAGAGGAAAAGAAGAAAGAAATGAAGAGGAAAAGAAGAAAGAAATGAAGAGGAAAAGAAGAAAGAAATGAAGAGGAAAAGAAGAAAGAAATGAAGAGGAAAAGAAGAAAGAAATGAAGAGGAAAAGAAGAAAGAAAAGAAGAGGAAAAGAAGAAAGAAAAGAAGAGGAAAAGAAGAGGAAAAGAAGAAAAAAAGAAAGAAGAAAAGAAGAAAGGGAAAAGAAGAAAGAGAAGGAATAGAAGAAAGAAAAGAAGAAAGAGAAGGAAAAGAAGAAAAGAAGAGAAGAAAAAGAAGAAAAGGAAAAGAAGAAAGAAGAGGAAAAGAAAAGAAGAAAGAAGAGGAAAAGAAAAAAAAAAGAGAAGAGGAAAAGAAAAAAAAAAGAGGAAAAGAAGAAAGAAAAGAAGAGGAAAAGAAGAAAGAAAAGAAGAGGAAAAGAAGAAAGAAAAGAAGAGGAAAAGAAAAGGAAAAGAAGAAAGAAAAGAAGAGGAAAAGAAGAAAGAAAAGAAAAGGAAAAGAAGAAAGAAAAGAAGAAAGAAAAGAAGAGGAAAAGAAGAAAGAAAAGAAGATGAAAAGAAGAAAGAAAAGAAGATGAAAAGAAGAAAGAAAAGAAGAGGCAAAGAAGAAAGAAAAGAAGAAAGAAAAGAAGATGAAAAGAAGAAAGAAAAGAAGAGGAAAAAAAGAAAGAAAAGAAGAGGAAAAGAAGAAAGAAGAGGAAAAGAAGAGGAAAAGAAGAAAGAAGAAGAAAAGAAGAAAGAAAAGAAGAGGAAAAGAAAGAAAAGAAGAAAGAGAAGGAATAGAAGAAAGAAAAAAGAAAAGAAGAAAGGAAAAGAAAAGAAGAAAGAAAAGAAGAGGAAAAGAAGAAAAAAAGAAGAGGAAAAGAGGAAAAAAAAAAGAAAAGAAGAGGAAAAGAAGAAAGAGAAGGAATAGAAGAAGGAAAAAAAGAAAGAGAAGAAAAAGAAGAAATAAGAGAAAATAATTGGAAAATATGAAAAGAAGAAAGAAAAGAAGAGGAAAAGAAGAAAGAAAAGAAGAGAAAAAGAAGAAAGAAAAGAAGAGGAAAAGAAGAAAGAAAAGAAGAAAAGAAGAGGAAAATAATTGGAAAAGAAGATGAAAAGAAGAGGAAAAGAAGAAGAGGAAAAGAAGAAAGAGAAGGAATAGAAGGAAAAGAAGAAAGAAAAGAAGAGGAAAAGAAGAAAAGAAAAGGAAAAGAAGAAAGAAAAGAAGAGAAAAAGAAGAAAGAAAAGAAGAGAAAAAGAAGAAAGAAAAGAAGAGGAAAAGAAATAAAAAAGAAGAGGAAAAGAAGAAGGGAAAAGAAGAAAGAGAAGGAATAGAAGAAGGAAAAGCAGAAAGAAGAGGAAAAGAAGGAGGAAAAGAAGAGGAAAATAATTGGAAAAGAAGAGGAAAAGAAGAGGAAAAGAAGAAAGAAAAGAAGAGGAAAAGAAAAGGAAAAGAAGAAAGAAAAGAAGAGAAAAAGAAGAAAGAAAAGAAGAGGAAAAGAAGAAGGGGAAAAGAAGAGGAAAAGAAGAAAGAAAAGAAGAAGAAAAGAAATAAAAAAGAAGAGGAAAAGAAGAAGGGAAAAGAAGAAACAGAAGGAATAGAAGAAGGAAAAGAAGAAAGAAGAGGAAAAGAAGAAGAAACGAAGGAGGAAAAGAAGAAAGAAGAGGAAAAGAAGCAGAAAAGAAGCAAGAAAAGAAGAGGAAAAGCAGCAAGAAAAGAAGAGGAAAAGCAGCAAGAAAAGAAGAAAAGAAAGAAGAAGAGAAGAGGAAAAGAAGAAGAGGAAAAGAAAAAAAGAAGAGGAAAAGAATAAAGAGAAGGAATAGAAGAAAGAAAAGAAAAAAAAGAAGGGAAACAAAAGAAGAAAGAAGAGGAAAAAAGAAAGAAAAGGAAAAGAAGAAAGAAAAGAAGAGGAAAAGAAGAAAGAAAAGAAAAGGAAAAGAAGAAAGAGAAGGAATAGAAGAAAGAAAAGAAGAAAGAGAAAGAAAAGAAGAAAGAAGAAAGAAAAGAAGAAAGAAGAGGAAAAGAAGAAGAAAAGAAGCAAGAAAAGAAGAGGAAAAGAAGAAAGAGAAGGAATAGAAGAAAGAGAAAGAAGAGAAAGAAAAGAAGAAAGAGAAAGAAAAGAAGAAAGAGAAAGAAAAGAAGAAAGAGAAAGAAAAGAAGAAAGAAGAAAGAAAAGAAGAAAGAAGAGGAAAAGAAGAAGAAAAGAAGAGGAAAAGAAGCAAGAAGAGAAGAGGAAAAGAAGAAGGAAGAAAGAAAAGAAGAAGGAAGAAAGAAAAGAAGAAAGAAGAGGAAAAGAAGAGGAAAAGAAGAAAGAAACGAAGAGGAAAAGAAGAAGGGGAAAAGAAGAAAGAGAAGGAATAGAAAAAGGAAAAGAAGAAAGAAAAGAAGAAAGAAGAGGAAAAGAAGAAAGAGAAGGAATAGAAGAAAGAAAATAAGAGAAAGAAAAGAAGAAAGAAGAAAGAAAAGAAGAAGAGGAAAAGAAGAGGAAAAGAAGAAAGAGAAGGAAAAGAAGAAGGAAGAAAGAAAGAAAAGAAGAAAGAAGAGGAAAAGAAGAAAGAAAAGAAGAGGAAAAGAAGAAAGAAACGAAGAGGAAAAGAAGGGGAAAAGAAGAAAGAGAAGGAATAGAAGGAGGAAAAGAAGAAGAAAGAAGAAGAAAGAAGAGGAAAAGAAGAAAGAAAAGAAAGAGGAAAATAAGAAAGAAGAGGAAAAGAAGAAGAAAGAAGAGGAAAAGAAGAGGAAAAGAAGAAGAAAGAAGAGGAAAAGAAGAGGAAAAGAAGAAGAAAGAAGAGGAAAAGAAGAAGAAAAGAAGAGGAAAAGAAGAAGAACAGAAGAGGAAAAGAAGAGGAAAAGAAGAAGAAAAGAAGAGGAAAAGAAGCAAGAAAAGAAAAGGAAAAGAAGAAGGAAGAAAGAAAAGAAGAAAGAAGAGGAAAAGAAGAAAGAAAAGAAGGGGAAAAGAAGCAAGAAAAGAAGAGGAAAAGAAGAAAGAAAAGAAGAGGAAATGAAGAAAAAAGAAAAGGAAAAGAAGAAAAGAAGAGGAAAAGAAGAGGAAAAGAAGGAATAGAAGAAAGAAAAGAAGAAAGGGAAAAGAAGAAAGAAGAGGAAAAGAAGAAAGAAATGAAGAGGAAAAGAAGAAAGAAATGAAGAGGAAAAGAAGAAAGAAATGAAGAGGAAAAGAAGAAAGAAAAGAAGAGGAAAAGAAGAAAAAAAGAAAGAAGAAAAGAAGAAAGGGAAAAGAAGAAAGAGAAGGAATAGAAGAAAGAAATGAAGAGGAAAAGAAGAAAAAAAAAGAGGAAAAGAAGAGAAAAAGAAGAATAAAAAGAAGAGGAAAAGAAGAAAAGAAAGAAGAAGAGAAGAGGAAAAGAAGAGGAAAAGAAAAAAAGAAGACGAAAAGAATAAAGAGAAGGAATAGAAGAAAGAAAAGAATAAAGAGAAGGAAAAGAAGAAAGAAAAAAGAAAAGAAGAAAGAAGAGGAAAAAAGAAGGAAAAGAAGAAAGAAAAGAAAAGGAAAAGAAGAAAGAAAAGAAAAGGAAAAGAAGAGGAAAAGAAGAAAGAAAAGAAGAGGAAAAGAAGAAAGAGAAGGAATAGAAGAAAGAAAAGAAGAAAGAGAAAGAAAAGAAGAAAGAAGAAATAAAAGAAGAAAGAAGAGGAAAAGAAGAAGAAAAGAGGAAAAGAAGAGAAAAGAAGAGGAAAAGCAGCAAGAAAAGAAGAGGAAAAGAAGAAAGAGAAGGAAAAGAAGAAGGAAGAAAGAAAAGAAGAAAGAAGAGGAAAAGAAGAAGAAAGAAGAGGAAAAGAAGAAAGAAAAGAAGGAGAAAAAGAAGAAAGAAGAGGCAAAGAAGAAGAAAGAAGAGGAAAAGAAGCAAGAAAAGAAGAGGAAAAGCAGCAAGAAAAAAAGAGGAAAAGAAGAAAAGAAAGAAGACAAGAGGAAAAGAAGAAGAGGAAAAGAAAAAAAGAAGAGGAAAAGAGTAAAGAGAAGGAATAGAAGAAAGAAAAGAAAAAAAAGAAGGGAAAGAAAAAAGAAAAGAAGAAAGAAGAGAAAAAAAGAAAGAAAAGGAAAAGAAGAAAGAAAAGAAAAGGAAAAGAAGAAAGAAAAGAAGAGGAATAGAAGAAAGAAAAGAAAAGGAAAATAGGAAAGAGAAGGAATAGAAGAAAGAAAAGAAGAAAGAGAAAGAAAAGAAGAAAAAGAAAGAAAAGAAGAAAGAAGAGGAAAAGAAGCAAGAAAAGAAGAGGAAAAGAAGAAAGAGAAGGAAAAGAAGAAGGAAGAAAGAAGAGCAAAAGAAGAAAGAAAAGAAGAGGAAAAGAAGAATGAAATGAAGAGGAAAAGAAGAAGGGGAAACGAAGAAAGAGAAGGAATAGAAGGAGATAAAGAAGAAAGAAGAGGAAAAGAAGAAAGAAAAGGAGGAAAAGAAGGAGAAAAGAAGAGGAAAGAAGAAAGAAGAGGAAAAGAAGAAGAAAAGAGGAAAAGAAGAATGAGAAGGAATAGAAGAAAGAAAAAAGAAAAGAAGAAAGAAAAGGAAAATAAAGAAAACAATAGGAAAAGAAGAGGAAAAGAAGAAAGAGAAGGAATAGAGAAGGAAAAGAAGAAAGAGAAGAAAAAGAAGAAAGAAGAGAAAAATAATTGGAAAAGAAGAGGAAAAGAAGAAAGAAAAGAAGAGGAAAAGAAGAAAGAAAAGAAGAGGAAAAGAAGAAAGAAAAGAAGAGGAAAAGAAGAAAGAAAAGAAGAGGAAAAGAAGAAAGAAAAGAAGAGGAAAAGAAGAAAGAAAAGAAGAGGAAAAGAAGAAAAGAAAAGAAGAGAAAAAGAAGAAGAAAAGAAAGAAGAAAAGAAGAGGAAAAGAAGAAAGAGAAGGAATAGAAGAAAGGAAAGAAGAAAGCAACGGAAAAGAAGAAAGCAGAAGAAAAGAAGAAAGAAAAGAAGAGGAAAAGAAGAAAGAAGAGGAAAAGAAGAAGAAAAGAAGAGGAAAAGAAGAAAGAAGAGGAAAAGAAGACAAAAAAGAAGAGGAAAAGAAGAAGAAAGAAGAGGAAAAGAAGAGGAAAATAAGGAGTAAAAGAAGACAGAAAAGAAGAGGAAAAGAAGAAAGAAAAGAAGAAAGAAAAGGAAAAGAAGAGGAAAAGAAGAAAGAAAAGAAGAGGAAAAGAAGACAAAAAAGAAGAGGAAAAGAAGAAGAAAAGAAGAGGAAAAGAAGGAGTAAAAGAAGACAGAAAAGAAGAGGAAAAGAAGACAGAAAAGAAGAGGAAAAGAAGAAAGAAAAGAAGAAAGAAGAGGAAAAGAAGAGGAAAAGAAGGAGGAAAAGAAGACAGAAAAGAAGAGGAAAAGAAGACAGAAAAGAAGAGGAAAGAAGTCAAAAAAGAAGAGGAAAAGAAGAAAAAAAAGAAGAGGAAAACAAGAAAGAAAAGAAGAGGAAAAGAAGAAAAAAAAGAAGAAAAGAAGAGGAAAAGAAGAAGAGGAAAAGAATCAAGAAAAGTAGAAGATGAAAAGAAGAAAGCAGAGGAAAAGAAGAAAGAAGAGGAAAAGAAGATGAAAAGAAGAGGAAAAGAAAAAAGAAAAGAAGAGGAAAAGAAGAAAGAAGAGGAAAAGAAGAAAGAAGAGGAAAAGAAGAAAGAAGAGGAAAAGACGAAAGAAAAAAAAAAGAAAAAGAAGAAGAAAGAGGAAAAAAAGAAGGAGGAAAAGAAAAAGAAGAAGAAAGAGGAAGAAAAGAAGAAGAAAAGAAAAAGAAGAAGAGGAAGAAAGAGGAAGAAAAGAAAAAGCAGGAAGAAGAAAAGGAGAAGGAAGAAGAGGAGACATGTTTAAAAGCAAAACGTTAAAAATATTGTTTTTTTTCAAAAAATAAAAAACGCACAAGCGATCAAATACCACAGAAAGAAAGCTCTATTTGTGGGAAAAGGACAAATTTCATTTGGGTGCAGCGTTGCATGACTGCACAATTGTCAGTTAAATTAACACAGCGCCATATCGCAAAACAGGGCCTGGTCAGGAGTGTGGGGGGGGGGGGGGGATCCTCTGGAGGGCAAGTGGTTAAAGTGGTTGTAAAGGCTCAATGTTTTTTATCTTGAATACATGAAGTTAAAAACAGACTTGTGTACAGCAGCCCCCACTTCCCTGAGCCCCCCCTCATTTCAGGAATGGAGCCAAGCCATGCTGTGTGTGTGTAAATGGTCACACACAGCAGCAGCTCAGGAGTGAGCCTGCTCGAGTGCCCTCATATTCAGAAGAAGCCACGTGACAGTGGTGTAACGCGTGGAGCGCATTGACGTCATTTACGGGTGGAGCTCGGTGACGTGTTTCCGGTGACGCACTTCCGGTTTTTGCCAAACGTGATTTCCTATTACTCCCATAGGATATGGGGGAACCGCTTGTTAACTACTAGGAGCATGTGAGTTATTCGTCTGGTCTTTATATTTAATAATCGTTACATATTGCGCAATGGAGATCTCTCTTTTTGCTTAATCTTCCATGGTCCATGGATATATGGCTGAGTCATCTTATATAATAAGATTTTGAGTCGTGGGGACAAGATATATCCTGGTGTCGGTCTGGAACATCATTTAAATAAATGATCTGTGACCTCTAGGGGTCGAATGTTGGAGGTGAGGAGGCACTCTGGATATTTAGGATTGATGCACTGGAGTGACACCTTGGTCTGAGCACAATTTTGATGAAGAAGCACCTATTTATATCTTAATTTTCACAGAAGAATGATAGCATGATTTTGCACATGATGATATTAGATGTATATTGATTGCATTTTAACACTTGGCACTTTTTGAGATTATTCACTGTGATTTTTTATTATATTTATTAAGACATTATATATGTAAGTAAGCACTTGGTCACCCTTATTTAAGTCGTGTGTGCACATGTTTAACCAGTTTTTAGCCACTTGGGGGCAGACTGGTTTTATATGAATTATATATTTTTATTGTGTTTACACATATAATATTTATTAAGCACTAGTCACTTTCTTTTTTTGTTTTATATATATTTGTACAATATTTTGGTTTTGTGTATAGTACTATTATAGCAGAGCGCTTCATCCAATATTTAATATTTATGTTGTGTGCAAAACCAATGCACAGAGCAGGTAAGTATGACACATTTATTTTTCTTAATCTGCCTTTAATATCACTTTAAGGAACCCAAAGATATGGGTGGGGGTCCAGTCAGCAAAGCCCAACAGCAACACACGGCACAGTGGTAGAAACTGTGAGGCACTTTTAGTGCATTATCATAGCCAAGAATTTTATGGAGAAGACTGTGAATTCCTAAGATATGAGGGGTCTCCATTTACTAATCACCACCCATAATTAAAATATCCATTTTAGGTGGACTGACCCATAAAGCAGATTTATACAGTAATCTCCTCTTCTTGCCCAAATCTGAGTATAGCACATCCAGTATATTGGCACTTCTTATACAGAGCATACAATAAAGAGGCAATATGCCAATCAGGTCCAGACATATTGGCAGGAAAGGTTTCATGCAACTTAAAGGTTTGTTACAAGTTCCACACACTTTAGGGTCACAAATTCCCCCCCCCCCCCCCCCACCTGTGACAGCGGGCCAGGGATCTTCTCTCAGCGCTAGCTGTCACAATTTGAAAAGAATGCAGCCGTGTGGTCAGAATGTAAATTAATGAACTACAAGTATCAACAGTCTTTGCGTCTGACGGCTTGCAGTTCTTGAACTACCAGGGTGCTAGTGAGTGCTCTAGGCAGTTCATTGAGTCTTCCTGTCATCGTGTAACTGCCTGTCCATATGAGGAACGAGCAGACAGATACAATGACAACCTGCAGGAGCCTGTCATTGCACCAGAGATCTGCTGATCACGGGGTGCAATGTTTTACATGCACCAAAACAAATAAATAAATGAATGAATGCACATTTGTTTTACCTGCAAAATAATTGCATGGGAAAGCTTGGGTTTCATCCTACCCCCCCCCCCCCCCCCTCTTTACTGGTCAGCCACATAAAAATGCCAAAAGTAAGGCTGAGAATACAACAGCTCCAGTAAGGATGGCGAGTTGCACATCACATCAGCTGCCTCCATCTCTGGCATGCAGGTTTAACTCAAAGTTAAAGGATAAGTTAATCTTTGGGAACATGCAACATGTTCCCGGGGCCCGCTCTGCTGCATCTAGTCACAGCGAGCAGATCTTTCCCCTGATAGCGGTTACTATTTTTTTTTTTTAAATGCAACCATGTGGGGCTCCTCCTGCTCGGTCGCATCATTCATTTACAGATTTCAGTGAATGGAAAACTACAAGTCAGGATAGCCTTTGCGGCTGTTGGCTTGTAGTTCTCAATGAACTACCACGGAGCTGTTGAACACTGTGGTAGTTCTTTGTCTCTTCCTGTCTGTCAGTGTGTATCATCTTGCCTGTATGAGGTAGGAGCACACAGATACACTGACAGGTCTACAGGAGTCCTGCATGGCACCTGTATCTGCTAATTGTGGGTGCAATGCTTTCTAGGCTCCAAGTAAAAAAATAAATAATAAATGCACATTTTTTTATCTGCAAAACAGAGTTAAAGAATAATTTCACCTTTTTTTTAAAAATGTATTTATGTGTTTTTTCCTGATAACCGATCTGCTCATTTCAACTTGCCCAGTGTAGCCACCCTGCCATAAACAGAGGTGACTAGTAAATTTAGTTCTGCCAGGTTGATCAATAGTCTTTTACTTGGCTCTCCCCTAAACTCAGTGTTGGTGTTCCTGGCTGCTGCTACTAGGAATCACTGACGCTTAGGGCAATAAAAAAGGGAGCTGCAGCAATACTAGATTATAGATATTTATGTCAGTCTTGGTAAACCACAAGGAAAATCCTCAAGCTGCCTTGCCAGGTCAAGGAGCATACAGTACCCAAGCTGGAGAGCCAGGAAAAGAAGTCCTGTTGGAGGAAGATTGGAGTCTGCCCTCAGAGAGTGTGATGACGTTTTGAACCCATGTTGCTGGAGGTATCTCAATCCCTAATCCTCTCTCTCTTATGAGCCAGAGCAGAATACTATAAAATACTAAAGTGCTAGGTGCCCTTCATCACTGTAACTCTCCACTGCGGCCATGGATCCACCCTGGGGTAATATCAGCCCACCTCTGTGCTGGAGGTTTTTCCTTTTCTAGCCAGGAGGAGTCACTACACCAATTTAGGATGATCAATAACAGTTTTTTAGATCAGGGGTATTGAATTAAAATTCAAGAAGTCCGGTCACTAAAATTTTCTTCTGGCCGAGGTCCAAATAGAGTGTGCCCATCAGTGCACCCCCTTACACTAAGTGTCGCCATCAGAGTGCAACTTTACATCATGTATTCCCATCACATCAGGTGTGCCCATCAGAGTGCCCCCTTTACAACAGGTGTCCCCATCACAGTGCCACCTTACATCAGGTATTCCCGTCAGAGTGCCCCCTTTCACTCAGAGTACCCCTTTAAATCATATTCCCCATCAGAGTGCCCCTTTCCACAGTATGTGCCCGTCAGAGTGCCCCCTTAACATAACATGGGCCCGTCAAAGTGCCCCCTTAACATAACATGGGGCCGTCAGAGTGCCCCCTTAACATAACATGGGGCCATCAGAGTGCCCCCTTAACATAACATGGGGCCGTCAGAGTGCACCCTTAACATAAAATAAGGGGCACTCTGATGGGCACATTTATAGTAAGGGGCACTCTGATGGGCACATTTATAGTAAGGGGCACTCTGATGGGCACATTTATAGTAAGGGGCACTCTGATGGGCACATTTATATTAAGGGACACTCTGATGGGCACATTTATAGTAAGGGGCACTCTGATGGGCACATTTATAGTAAGTGGCACTCTGATGGGCACATTTATAGTAAGGGGCACTCTGATGGGCACATTTATAGTAAGGGGCACTCTGATGGGTACATTTATATTAAGGGACACTCTGATGGGCACATTTATAGTAAGGGGCACTCTGATGGGCACATTCTATGTTGTGTCCATCACAGTGCACCTTAACATTAAATGTGCCCATCAGCATGACTCTAACATTAAATGTGCCCATCAGAGTGCCCCTGTAAGACTACACCCTACCTTAAGGGCAGACAGGAGCTGTGTCAGGATCCTTGCTGAAGAATGCTTGTGTACAGGCAGGGAGAGGGAGCCGGAGAGACAGTGAGCTGCAAGGGGCGGGGCGCACACACGTGATGTCATGTTGCTGTGAGGACCGCCCTGCTCAGCGGCAGATCTGTCATTGCAGGCTGGCGGTCCAGAAGGGAGCATTTTGGGGCCGTTCTCGGACTGTGGTCCGCCATTTAGTGACCGCTGGTTTAGATACTGAGCAAGTCTATTGTAGCTAACACGAATAGCATTTTGTTTGTTCACCACAAACTAGAAGAAAAACTACAGCAGCCAGTGGGAAAGGTCTAAATTTAATAAAATTAAACACTGCACACAGAAATCATGACTACGTACATGAAGGTGCACAGAGCAGCAATGCAGGATGGATGGATGGATGGAATGAGTCTGTTGGCGACTTTTACTGCAGTGATCAGGAGGGAAGGAGGATGGGGATTCTGAGGTCATGGAGCTTCATCCCACTAGGCACAGCATTCATGGTTCCCAGGTAGTGACATGGAGTCTTGCGCTCCATCTGTTGGAAAAGAGAAGAAGAATGAACAAATTGAATTGACTGCAGGAGGACATGACACAAAAAAGAAGAGGATTGGAGCGGTTTGCCTTAAAAAAAAGTACAACCTTACATCACTTTAAATTTATCCTGTATGTTGATTAAAAAAAGAGAAAATCAATGTTTCCTGTAATCCCTCACCCTTTCCCAACAATTCCCCCCCTTCAACAAGCACCAGCATGACTTCACAAACACCACTCCTTCGGGGCTTTACTTTCATTTCCAACCTTACAGATTGGCTGAGGAGCAAAAACCAGGAAAGTATTTGCATTTGTGGAGGTTGGCATTATGGTGAACCTGTCGCTTTATCCTGAATGTGCAGATTAATTTAACCTTCATGCGTTTACTTTGCAAGGAAGAATGAAGGTTGAATTTTATCAAAGAGAACCTGTCACCCAAACACCATGGAGAGACCCATCCTGTGCACAGACCCAATACACAGCTTATTAGTATAAAATTATGGATGTACTACAAGCCACAATGTTAATGCTGCTCCCTGGGCAATTCACAGGCTGTATTTTATTAAATATTAGACCATCCTAAAAGCGTGGTCTTCCACGGGGCTAGGAAATGCACAGTTGAATAGGGACCCATCCATCTTTCAAAACAGCTCTTAAATTTACCCATATATTAGAAACAATGTGAAACCCCCCGGAAAAGCAATTGGCTGGAAAAAGACATTTGATATACCGTATTTTTTGCTCCATAAGATGCATTACCCCCCCAAAAAAAAAAAAATGGAGAAAAATGTCTGTGCATCTTATGGAGCGAATATGGAGCAGCCGGTCTGGTATTCCTGCTGCCGCCGTGTCAGAATACCTGGCCGGCCACTCGGCTCTTCTCTGCAGCAGAGCCCTTACCTGTTCCTCGGTCCAGAGCTCTACAGTCTTCTCTCCCAGCACCGGCATCTTTAGTGTGGGCACCAGGCTGTGACAGCCGGGTGCCCACTGCGCATGCATGAGAAGTGTTGCTCTCTGTGAGTGGTCCAGCAGTCTTCTGGGACCTGTCAGTGTCCCAGAAGACGGGGAGGGAGGACAACTCAGTGCAAGTGGGAGTGGGTACCTGCTACCCCTCCCTCCCCAAAGGTCCGCAGTCTCTGCTCATCCCCTGTACTGTGTCACCAGTCTCTGCTCATCCCCTGTACTGTGTCACCAGTCTCTGCTCATCCCCTGTACTGTGTCAGCAGTCTTTGCTCATCCCCTGTACTGTGACCGCAGTCTCTGCTCATCCCCTGTACTGTGACCGCAGTCTCTGCTCATCCCCTGTACTGTGACCGCAGTCTCTGCTCATCCCCTGTACTGTGACCGCAGTCTCTGCTCATCCCCTGTACTGTGACCGCAGTCTCTGCTCATCCCCTGTACTGTGACCGCAGTCTCTGCTCATCCCCTCTACTGTGTTCGCAGTCTCTGGTCATCTCCTGTACTGTGTCTGCAGTCTCTGGTCATCTCCTGTAGTTTGTCCGCAGTCTCTGGTCATCTCCTGTACTATGTCCGCAGTCTCTGGTCATCTCCTGTAGTATGTCCGCAGTCTCTGGTCATCTCCTGTATTATGTCTGCAGTCCATTGGGTCAAAATATTTTTTTTCTTGTTTTCCTCCTCTAAAACCTAGGTGCATCTTATGGAGCAAAAAATACGGTATATCCACCTGTGTCTGTCTGGGTCTCTTCCCTGCCGAGTAACCACCAGCTTATCACTGACCATTCCTGCAAACTTCCAGGAATCTAAAAAAAAAAAACAAAAAAAAAAAAAAACACTTAGCTTAACACTTAACACAAAAAACATAGCTGGTGTCAGTGAAAGGAATAGTCCATCACTGATGGGAGGAATAATACCTCATTGTTGGTCAGAGGGAGGAATACACCCTGTTCCAAATTATTATGCAAATTCTATTTAAGTGTCACAAAGATTAAATATTTTGTTTTTCAGTTTAACTCATGGATGGCATTGTGTGTCAGGGCTCTTTTGATCACTGAACACAATCTCGGACACCTGTGATAATTAGATTAGCAGGTGAGCCCAATTTAAGGAAACACTACTGAAGGAGGGCGTTCCACATTATTAAGCAGAGCACCGTTTTCAAGCAATATGGGGAAGAAAAAGGATCTCTCTGCTGCCAAAAAGAGTGAAATAGTTCAATGCCTTGGACAAGGTATCAAAACATTCGATATTTCACGAAAACTTAAGCGTGATCATCGCACTATTAAGAGATTTGTGGCTGATTCAGAGCACAGACGGGTTCGTGCAGATAAAGGCACATTGAGGAAGATTTCTGCCAGATCCATGCATCGGATCAAGAGAGCAGCTGCTAAAATACCATTACATAGCAGCAAACAGATATTTGAAGCTGCTTGTGCCTCTGGAGTCCCACGGACAACAAGGTGTAGAGTCCTCCAGAGTCTTGCAACTGTGCATAAACCTTCTATTCGGCCACCACTAACCAATGCTCACAAGCAGAAACAGCTGCATTGGGCAGAAAAATGCATGAAGACTAATTTTCAAACAGTCCTGTTCACTGATGAGTGTCGTGCAACCCTGGATGGTCCAAATGGATGGAGTAGTGGATGGTTGGTGGACGGCCACCCTGTTCCAACAAGGCTGCGACGTCAGCAAGGCGGTGGTGGAGTCATGTTTTGGGCCGGAATCATGGGAACAGAGCTAGTCGGCGCCTTTAGGGTCCCCGAAGGTGTAAAAATGACCTCTGCAAAGTATGTGGAGTTTATGACTGACCACTTTCTTCCCTGGTACAGAAGGAAGAACTATGCTTTCCGTAATAAAATCATCTTCATGCATGACAATGCACCATCTCATGCTGCAAAGAATACCTCTGCATCAATGGCTGCTATGGGGATAAAAGGAGAGAAAGTCATGGTGTGGCCTCCATCCTCCCCTGACCTCAATCCTATTGAGAACCTTTGGAGTTGGATCTGTGTTTAACAGATGAGGCTGAGCGCTCCTTACGTTGGACTCGCCAGAAGTGGTATTGCAAAGCTAACAAACCAGACTCTATGTTGGCCCGTAGATTGCGTTCTTTTGCGCAACACCCTAAACCGATATCTTTACGTACTCGTCACAATACCCTTACGAGCAACCCAGTAACGGTTTTAGAGGAGTTCCGGCACAGACTAGCTAAACTTTACTCTGATCCCACCCGGGCTGACCCTCAGTCTATTTCTGACTTCTTATCTAGTTTGTCATTACCTACTTTAACACCGGCCCATAAGGATCTGATGGATCGCAATATCCAAGTATCTGAAGTTTTGCAATGTATAGCGGAACTGAAAACAGGCAAACGCCCAGGTCCTGATGGATACACGGCACTATATTATAAGAAATTGGCTGATGTGCTCGCTCCCCACCTTGCCGCTATGTTTAATGCGGTGAAGGGAGGTTCAAATTTTTCCCCGGACTCTTTAACTGCTAATGTAGTTATGATCCCTAAACCGGACCGAGATCATTCTTCCTGGGCTAATTATAGGCCTATCTCTCTTACCAATATCGATATGAAGATTCTTACTAAGATTTTGGCTACTCGATTGAATTCCTTCCTTTCTCGTCTGATTAAAAAGGATCAGGTGGGATTTGTTCCCCATAGGCAGGCCGGAGATGCCATTAGACGTATTTTACAATTGCAACATTTGGCCCATACTCGTAAAATCGATATGATGCTCTTATCCTTGGACATCAACAAGGCTTTTGACACTTTATCCTGGCCGTATCTCCTGTCGGTCCTCCATCGTTTTGGCTTCGGTCCTTCCTTCTTGCGATGGATCTCTTCACTATATACATCCCCTCAAGCGAAGCTTAGATACTACGGATTTGAGTCTTCTACGTTCTCGGTTGCTAGAGGTACTAGGCAGGGCTGCCCGCTTTCCCCTTTACTTTTTATCTTAGCCCTGGAACCGTTGGCAGAAGCAATCCGTGTACATCCTGATATTAAGGGAATCGATGTGGCGGGCTCCCAACATAAATTATCGTTGTTTGCGGATGACATATTATTGTCAATCTCGAATCCGGGGATTACTTTGCCTAATTTACTAGCAGTTCTTGATTCTTTTGCCACCCTCTCAGGTTTACATGTCAATCCAGCTAAATCAAGAGCTATGTCAGTTACCCTCCCACCATCACTTCTGACTACTTTGAAGCAAACGTTCCCCTTCCAATGGCTTTCGGCCTTACCATATCTAGGAATTAAGCTTACCCCGACATATGATGGACTGTATCAGGCTAACTTTCCCACTGTTTTTCATGAGTTGACTGAGCTTTTGTCCTCTTGGTCCCATTTCCCGTTATCATGGTTTGGCAGAATTAATGCAATCCGTATGACCTACCTTCCTAAACTATTATACCTATTTCGTGTTCTGCCAGTTTCAGTACCTTCGCATATATTGCGTATACATCAGCGAAAACTTTTGTCCTTTATTTGGGGCTCCTCTCGACCTAGAATTAGCAAGCACATTTTATTTGCGCGGCGGAATGCGGGCGGGTTATCTGTTCCAAATCTAGAGTCCTATTATTTGGCGGCTAACATTGCCCCTTTAGCTCATATTCATGCTTCTCACCATTTCCCCCTGTGGGCTGTAGTAGATATGATGGACTCTCACCCGATACCGCTCCCCTCCTTGCCCTGGCTCCCTAATGCTCAGCGTCCATCTAATCTTAGCCCAACGCTGACACTTTCGCTTCGTCTTTGGGATTCTATAAAATACTCCGCTGGCCTTATCTCTCCTCATCTGCCTCTGCTACGTCTATTGCATAACCCATTATTCCCTCCGGGTAAGGATAACCCTAGACAGTTTGTCTGGTGGCAGACACATGGTTTTTATGATATTCATTCACTCCTATCCCCCACCAGAATAATTACCTTTGACACTTTGCGTTCTTCTTATAACATTCCCCTCCGAGAACATTTTGGTTATCTTCAACTTCGTCACTTTATTCATACTCTAATACGTACGCATCCAGGACCTTACCGTTTATCCCCTTTTGAAAGCCAGTGTAGACATAGACCTCATGCTCCAGGTCTGATCTCCCTGATTTATTCTTCCATTATGTCATATAGAACCCCTCCGGTTCGTTCCTACCATCAGCGTTGGCAGTCGGAATTAGGGGGAACCCTGGATCAACAAGACTGGCAGCTCATGACCCAAACATTATCTAAGTGTTCCAGGAATGTTATTATTCTTGAGAATGCCTACAAAATTCTATACCGATGGTATTATACGCCTGCCCGTCTAGCTAGTTTTATTCCTACCTATTCCCCGGTTTGTTTTCGGGGATGTCAGCAATTAGGTACCATGGCACATATCTGGTGGACTTGTCCTAAGGTAAGCAGGTTGTGGATTAGGGTGTATGCCCTCCTCCGCACTATTCTTCATACAGACATTAAGCGTAATCCATATGAAGCGCTTCTATTTAAACCACCAGAGGGCCTTCTCCGCTCTGAACGGCAACTGGCATCACATTTATTTATGGCAACTAAGTTGACGATTGCGAGGGCTTGGAAGACTCCTGTTCTTAGCTTTGAGGCTGTCAAAAACCGGATGAACTTCATAATGGTCAATGAAAAACTGACGGCCATATTATTGGATACCCATACAAAATTTCTGCAGATATGGCGTCCCTGGCTGGACGTAGCCCAGCCCTCGAGATTCGACCAGTCCCTTCTATCGATATGAGGATGGATTCTGCTGTGATCCCCCCGGGGCCCCTCCCTCTCCCCCCTTTTTTTTTTTTTTTTTTTTTTTTTGTTGTGTGTCTGTGTGTGTTGTCCATGTCTCTCTACTATTTGTCTTTTTCTACTCTTCTGTTTACTCTGCTCTTAAACATAATTTACGGATTGTACCTCCTGTTCTCTACGCTGCATTCGTAAGGCTATTTATGCAATCTAGATTTCTTTTTAAATTCTAGGTCATGAATATGTGCTGTTTTTTGATGCGGCCTTTTCTCGGGCCTTTCCTGTTTATTATAATGTTGATATAGCAATACTTCCCTTTGGAGTTTACATTATCATTGCCCACAAAGGTCTGTTGCCCGTTCTCTCCCAACCTCCCTCCCCATCCCCTCCCTCCGGGCACCTATGTAAACTTTTCCGATTTTGCCTTTATTGATGCATGCCTTGCACCAGCTTCCCTTCATTTATTGTACTATGTAAATGTTGGTCATTGAATTTTTGTTACGATTGTCTGTTCATCTTTGCTTATTTTTCAATAAAGCTTTTTGTAAAAGAGAACCTTTGGAGCATCCTCAAGCAAAAGATCTATGAGGGTGGGAGGCAGTTTACATCCAAACAGTAGCTCTGGGAGGCTATTCTGACATCTTGCAAACAAATTCAAGCAGAAACTGTCCAAAAACTCACAAGTTCAATGGATGCAAGACTTGTAAAGCTGCTATCAAATAAAGGGTCCCATGTTAAAATGTAACGTGACCTGTTAAAATGTTGTTAAAAGTTTGATTGAAATAGCTTTTGATTTCAGTAAATATGCTGCAAACACAAGAAACTACAATTTTCAGTTCTTTACAACCTATAAAGTGTTTTGAAACTTACTGTGCGGAATAATTTGGAACAGCGCATTGTAAGTGTTTTAGGTTTCAAAAAAATCCTGTTATCATTAGGAGGTTTGTTCAATCAAATTTGAATTGTACTCTTAATAGTTGATAACATGAGAATTATGCCGACTGTTATTTACATCAATTATTTAGGTAAATGAGAAAAATATCATTTGCATAATAATTTGGAAGTCCAAAGGGCTAGATAAAGGCAAGTAAAGGACTGGATATGGCCCTCGAGCAGCAGTTTGGAGACCACTGGTCTAGGGAGTAGTGATGGACGAATTGGAAAGCACTTAAATGTGTTCAACAATTCACAGGATAAAGTAATATTTGAGCAGGTAAAGACTTAACAACTGGGACTTCTAACCTGCCCAACTGACTGTAGGTTGGGAGATCAGGGCACACTCACTCAACATCATAAAGCAACTGGAAATGACAGGATTCTCCCAATTAAGTCTTCTTAAATGTAACCCATTGGAATTCTGCACCACAATCCTTTTGCAGGGTTTGAACACTGAAACACTGACAATCCCTGTTATTTCCCCACCCTCCCCAATAACTGGCCCTACAGCCACTGCTTATTTTTAGTCAGGAGCAAAATAGAAGTATCATCGCCCATGCCATGTATGAATGCGAATTCACCCTGCACTGCAATATGGTAAATGTCTGCAAGCAATATCCATCTGTACTATCGCCCATGCCATGTATGAATGCGAATTCACCCTGCACTGCTATATGGTAAATGTCTGCAAGCAATATCCATCTGTACTATCGCCCATGCCATGTATGAATGCGAATTCACCCTGCACTGCTATATGGTAATCTATACTGCTTTTAAAATCCACCTCTAACTGAAGCCGATTCATGGCTATCAATGTTCTTGGTAATTCTTACTGCTTCCCAAATCTTTACGGCTACGTTCACACTAGCTTTGTCAGCAGGCGTCAGACAGGCGTTTGGGAAGTGTTTTTAACGTTTCTCAAACACCTATGAATATTCTGCACATGGCAGCACACAGTGCTGTTCACACTGAAGCGTTGCGTCGCCGCAAAACTGACGCCTCATGTTGAGTCAGGAGGAGTTGAAACCTCCCATTCAAGTCTATGGTGACGCTCCTCAAACGCCTGGGCGTTTGTGGAGCATTAATACCATTAAACTTCATTATAGGTGTTTGTGGTGCGGTTTTAATGCTTGGTAAATGCCTCAAAAACGCTTCCCAAATGCCTGTCAAACACTATAGGAGCGTTTGGCAAGAGTTAGAGATAAGTCAAGTGTGAACGAGCTCTAACTCTGTCCATATTACTGTGGTGTTTATTTTGCTCTTATTGTCTTACCCAAATTTATGAGTTGATCCTAATCTTTACAACTCTGCCCTCCTGCAGTCTTTTTGTCCTCCTTTGGTGTGAGAAATTTGCCCTGCTAGCCATGTGTCTCTCCTATGCATTCCTCATTGATTAATTGGCAATACCCCCACCCAACTCAGTAAAAATTTAGACCTTCCTTAGGGGAGGCACAGCCAGAGGCAGCACAGCCATGGGTAGCATTGGCAACTATCATCTTGGATTAAGTATTGAGCATTGCACTTTGGCTCTGCACTTCAGCAAAACCACAGCAGACGACTTCAAATACTAAACAGACTACAGGTGACCTGTTTCCTCTTCCACTCTTTCATCTCTTACCCAGTCTGCTTCTTCATCTCACCACTCTGTAACATGCACTCCCTACTCCTCCTTCTCACAGTTGTATCCTCTCTCTTCAAACTCTCTCTCCTACACCCCTCTTCTCCACCCCACAACTCATATATATCACCCTCACTCCTACCTTCACCTTATTACTGTACTCATCAACTCCTGCTAATTCTGAACTCACATCCTAATAAAACCTCCAGGACACTGGGACCTGTCCCTCCATATAAGTCACACTCCCATATTACCTCTCTCACCCTTCTGCATCTCCTAACATCTGGGAGACATTTCCCAAATCCTGGGCCACCATCTTTCTCATTTGACCAACACACCTTATCCTCGAACTGCGGCCGCAATCCACACAATCTGGTTACTATTCCTCTTCTTTCTAGAACCAGCCTCCCCTTTTCCTGTGCCCTTTGGAATGTCTGCTCTGTCTGTAACAAACTCACTTCTGTCCATGACCTTTGAATCACTAACTCCTTTAACCTACTTGCAACTATGTAAGGGTGTGACGCATGGATGAATACTGACATCTAATGTTAAACTATATTGTGCCTGTAATATGCTCTTTGGTCAGTAGATGGCAGCAAAGTACAAGAATCGATTTTGTAGTGACTTTTGCTAAGACAAGATAAATGCTTATTTACCCTATAAAGTTTCATGAATACTAATTTAGGGGCCGAGTAGGACCCTCAGAAGGGTCATAGTGAACTGTAAATGCAGGTTTGAGGCTGCAATTAAGAAATGACTTACTGCATCACAAACTCTGAGGAGGAAGTGGAGTCTGGGTCTGGCTTTTGGATGCTGAGGACGTCTGGAGAATCTGTGTGGGGCCTGGAAGAGGATTTACGGCTCACAGTGGAATCTGGCAAGGGCACCTAAGGAAGATCCACAACGAGGCCAGGAAACAAGTGACTGTGTGGTCTGGTTCCGGAGTGGGTCAGGAGAAAACACCAAGAGCCTGGCAGGGAACCGTAAGTGCGGCTTTGCCGCAGCACATCGCACCACACGTGGTCAGTGACATTTTATATATACCAGAAAGTTACAAGAGACATACTCCACTTTCCTTTGGATTACAAATAGTATTGCGCAATACTTAGGGTGCACCCCAACGTTATATCTTGCTCAGGAACATTCAGGCGCAGCCAGGCTGCTTTCTGGACATTGGGGAAAAGTCCGCAAGTACGGGGTTAGTGTTAGACAGTATTATTCTTACTGTATGGTTATGCGCTGTTATCATTCTGTTTACGTATGCTCAACTACATGATCACTATAACTCTTCAGTAAACGTAATTGTGGCATCGTGTACCCTCTGAATCTGTGGGCCCAGCCCTCGGTTTTCCTTCAACTACAGAAACCTGGCTTCATGAATCTGACTTTCCCTCTCCTGCTGCCCTTTCCCATGGTGGTCTCCTCTGGACTCACTCTTACAGGTCTAGTGGATGGAAAGGAGGTGGAGTTGGAATCCTCCTATCCCCTCAAAGCACTTTTCAGGACCTCCCTCTCCTCATTTGAAGTTCACTGTATACGTCTATTCTCTCCAATTTCTTTAAGAATTGCTGTGATCTATCAGCCTCCTGAACCGGTATCACGCTTCCTTGTTGACTTCTCTGCCTGGCTGCCTTACTTTTTCTCTTCTCAAATTCCCACAATCATTCTTGGTGACTTAAACATCCCTGCTTATCTTAAAACTCCTGCTACCTCTAAACTTCTGAGCCTAACCACTTCTATTGACTAAAACAATGGACACATGCTTCTACTCACTCTAATGGGAACTGCCTCAACCTTGTATTCTCCTACCTATGCACTTGTCAGGGATGCGGGTGTGACCAGAAGTGTGTGGACTGACACAGGGAAACGCAGGCTTCAGATATGGTATAAATAAGACAATTTATTAAGACTAACAATACAAATATAAACGCAGTGCACCAAACACCAAGCTAACACAAATTCATACAACAAGGTAAAACAAACCCAAACCTAAACTGATATAGATACACAGGTACATACACATATAGAGCACAACGTAGCCAGGCAGGCCGTGTCGATAACTATCGGGCAGGTAGGTACAGGAGGAGCAGGCGGAGAGTAGTCAGGTCACGAGCCGGGTACAGCAACTAACGGACAGGTAGGTACAGGGGGTCAGGCAGAGAATGGTCAGGGTCACAAGCCAGGGATCAAACAGGAGAAGTCAGCAGAAGTCAGGATTAGGCAGGGTCGGCAACAAGTCAGGCAGAAACAGGAACAGGAATGCAGGTTACAAGATACAGGGGCCCATGGAAAAACACACACCAAGGCACAGACTGCAGGTCTGGCCATCCCTTAAATACACCACCTGCAATCAGCCCCAGGTGATGGCTAATTGCCGAAGTGAACCTCTGGTTGTTGAGAGCACCCGCTGGCCAGCCCTGGTACTGCAGCCCACAAGGCAGGTGAGTCCCACCACTATTGGCAAGTCCATTCCTGACAGCACTCTTTGCAACCTCACCAACTTTTTTCCGATCTCTGATCACTCCGTTATTAGCCTCACTCTCTCCTTGGCTTCCAACTACCAGTTACCGGTAGAAACCTTCGTTATCTTAACCCTTCTCTTCTTTTTTTCGGCAACAGATTGTCTCTATGACAAAATCTCAGCCCTGTCCTGTCCCAACCTGGCCACTTCTGTCTACAACAGTTCACTGTCATCCACTGTGGACACATTGGCCCCCCTCACTACACACAGACCTAGGCCCTAACCGCTACAGCCCTGGCAAAAAGACAATACCAGATGCCTCAAAAAATGTAGCCATGCTCTTGAGCGTTTATGGCATACGACTAAGCCCCAGCAAGACTTCAATCAATATAAATCTGCCTTTCAAAAATACAATTCCTGTCTCCACACTGCCAAACAGACCTATTTTATCACTCTCATTAACACCCTCTCACGCAATCCCCATCAACTCTTTTCTCCATTTAACTCTACTTCATCCTTTACCTCCAGCCGCTAACTCACTCACTGCCCAGGAGATCGCTAATCACTTCAAAAATAAGATTGATACAATTAGTGACGAGATCTCTACTGTACAGATATCTCCCTCACCCTACACTCCTTGTCTACCTGCACAATCTATACTTCCCTTGGTTAACCCAGCTACTATAGAGGAGGTTGGTAAACGTTTCTAAAGCCTACCTAACCACCTGCCCCCTGGACCCTGTTCCCTTGCAAATACTTCGGTCATCCTCTGGCTCTATTCTTCACTCTTTAACTCGTATCGTCAGTCTCTCCCTTTCTACTGGCATCTTCCCCAACTCTCTAAAACATGTGCTAGTCGCCCCCATACTTAAAAAGGCCTCACTGAACCCCAGCAATCTTAGCAACCTAAGACCCATCTGCTTACTCCCTTTTGCCTCCAAACTCCTTGAATGTCTAGTCTACAACCAGCTGAGCTGCCACCTTATTGAGAATAACCTTCTCGTTCCCCTTCAGTCTGGATTTCACCCACAACACTCCACAGAAACTGCTCTCCTAAAACTCACAAACGACTTACTAACCGCGAAAACCAATGGTCACTATTCCGTACTCTTGCTCTAGGACCTCTGTGCTGCCTTTGACACAGTTGGCCACCCCCTCCTCCTCAAAAAAACTCTATTTACTTGGTCTTGGTGACTGTACTCTCCGTTGGTTCAAATCTTACCTATCTCACCGCACCTTCAGTGTCACTTACAACTATACTTTCTCCTCTCCTACTCCTCTCACTGTCGGGGTCCCCCAAGGTTCTGTCCTTGGACCTCTCCTAATCTCGATCTACACTTCTTCCTTGGGTCAGCTGATAGCTTCCCATGGTTTCCAATACCATGTCTATGCTGATGACACACAAATCTACCTCTCTACTCCTCAGCTCACCACCTCAATTCCCTCACGTATTAACGATTTACTAACAGACATATCAGAGACAAATCAGACTGGATGTCACACCACTTCCTAAAACTCAACCTATCCAAAACCATTTCTCAGTCAGGATCAATAGCACCACTATCAACCCATCCCTGAATGCCAAAGTGCTAGGGGTAACCCTGGATTCTGAAATATCCTGTCAGGCCCACATCCAATCCCTGTCCAAATCATGCCGCCTCAACCTCCGCAACATCTCCAGAATACGCCCCTTATTAACAAAATGATGCCACAATGCTCCTAATTCACTCTCTGATTATCAGTACAATTTGCACTGTTGTCATTACAGTTACAAATTGTATTGTAACTGTAATGTCAACCTTCATTTTGTATAGCGCTGCGCAAACTGTTGGCACTATATAAATCCTGTATAATAATAATAATAATCAGAGAATCTGTCATTCAATAACATTTTGTTGGGGTGGTTACTGCACTAGCTATTGAGTCACAGAATAAATCCACAACAATTGCAGTCAGGACACCGGTACACCACGATCCAAACATATCAACAAACTTACCTTGAACACATCCTAGTTGTGGTCCAGCGTGAAAAGCACCAGCAAGTCAGACGTTCCCTTGGACAGATTCTTGGGGACGACAATTGCTCCAGAGAACTTTCTCTTTACAGTCATTCCGTTTTCACTTTGACAACAAAAATAAACATATTAGTTATCTGGAAGAGCATCAACCCCAGCACTGCCCTCATATTCTACCATGGACAGGAATACAATCAGTTTGATTTAAAATTCCAAACACTTGACTTCTTATGAACAGTTTTCATATTTCCATTGTCTTTAGGATGTATTTGGGTGCATTTATTTTACATTACAATTTAAAGAAGGATCGAAGTCTACACTCAGAAACCTGCAAGTTTAAAGGATAAGTTCACCTATTGTAAAAAAAAAAAAATAATAAATGCACGTGTTTTTTGCAAGCACCAAAAATGTGCATTTATTATTATTTTACATTGCATTCTGTAAAGTATTGCACCTGTGATCATCAGATTGTGGGTGCAATGCCAGGTTCCAGCAGGCTCACAATAAGCTGTCTGCCCGTACCTGGACAGAAACGGGTGTGGAAATTTTTGAAAAAACTACTTGTTCAGGGACTAAATCGGTCTCCAGGTCTACTTGTCCTGACTAAAAAATAAATATATTTTAACCAAAACACTATTTAAATCTGAGGTGCTTTATGGACTGTCTGGGGCTTTTAAAAAAAAAAAAAAAAAAAGGGACTTTATGGCGAATTAAACGTTTAATATTTTTAACATTGCACTCTATATCTCCTCCTCCCCTCCCTGCCTGTCTCCGGCACCGTACCCGGGGACTAGCAGGGAGGGAAGAGACCTTGCAGTGTAATGAGCACTGATTGGCTGCTCCTCAGAAAATGGGAGTGTTGGACTTATCCTTTATCACTTTCACTGCCAGAGCCATTTTTGCGTTTTTTGTGCACATTTAAAAAATCATTTAAGGCCTGATTACACAAAACTCTTAAACATTATATATTTTGTGAAAGCAGAGACCCTAGAAAATAAAATGGCAGCAGTTCCAATTTTATATGTCACATGATATTATCACAAAGATCTATGAAACTTAAAATTTCAGTAAAAAATCCACTTAATTTAATTTCAGGGCACAAAACGCAATAAATTATCAGATTTTCTTGTAAAATATAAAAGATGAGATTGCATCAAGTAAACAGATATCCAACATGTCAAACCTTAAATTTGAATGCACGCGTGAAAAAGGTCCCAAACTTCAGTTCCCTATATTTTCTATAGGTGACGCTTTTAAAGCTCCTTATAGGTCATCAGTTTAGCGTTACATAGGAGGACTGGTACTAGAATTATCGCTCTCATTCTGGTGTGCACGGCGATATAAAACATGTGTATCGCACTTGACGTTTTGATGTGTAGGCGCCCCAGCGCATGCTTTTACATTTGTGTGTGCGTACATATGTGGGGGTGAGGGGCATTATATGCTAGGGTGTAACTTACATTTTTAAGAAATACATTTTTTTTTTTTTTTGTTAAATCACATAGGGGACAAAAAGTCCCCTATGTGATGATTTTGGGTGACAGATTCTCTATTTTGAGACATCCAGGATCTAAAAGACCCTGCATGCCTCCCCTGTGCTCCACCAAGATCAATAACACAAGCATCATTCCCTCCCCTCATGCCAGGGTACTAGGTGTAATCCTAGACTCCCATCTGTCCTTTCAGCCCCAAGTCCAGTCACTGTCCAAATCTTGTAGACTTCACCTCCACAACATCCCCAAGATACGCCCGTTCCTAACCTCAGAAACCACTAAGCAACTTATCCACTCCCTTGTTATATCTGGCCTTGACTATTGTAACTCCCTCCTCATTGGCCTACCTCATCACAGGCTATCCCCTCTTCAGTCTATCATGAATGCTGCTGCCAGACTCATCCACCTTACTAACGTTCTGTAACTGTCACCCCTCTCTGCCAATCCCTCCACTGGCTTAACGTTGCCCAACGGATAAAATTCAAAACATTAACAATAATGTATAAAGCCATTTATAACTCTGCCTCAAATGACATCACCAATCTTGTCTCTAAATATCACCCAAACCGTACTCCCTGCTCCTCACAAGACCTCCTACTCTCTAGCTCCCTTGTCTCCTCCTCCCATGCTCGTCTCCAGGACTTCTCCAGAGCTTCCCCATCCTCTGGAACTCTCTACCCCAATTTATCAGACTATCGCCTACTCTGCAAACCTATCTCTTCAGGGAAGCCTATCCTTCCCTCAACTAATACTGGAATCTTCTACTCTTCCAACCAGTTCATCCCCCAAAGTTACTACCTTTTGTACCACTAGCCCCTCCCTCCTAGATTGTAAGCTCCAAGGATAAGGCCCTCCTATCCCTCTTGTATTGAACTGTATTGTTGCTGTATTGTCTCCCGTTATATTGTAAAGTGCTGAGCAAACTGTTGGCACTATATAAATCCTGTATAATAATAATAATAATAATCACATTCTTTCCTGGCAGGGCCGGATTTAGTTTGTCTGGTCTGGGGGTGCAGTAAAAAAAAAAAAAAAAAAAGTCGGGGGCATAATGTTTACACACATTTTATCCAATCCTCTCTTAGCTCCCTACAACTCCATGTGGCTGTATTATGCCAGCGTTTTTCAATCTTCAGATCCAGCTGAGGAAAGCTGGGATTGAACAGAAAATAAGTCCAGCAGTGCATGTAGCACACCATTGCAATTGGTTGTCACGGTCAGGTTGTGCCTAGCAGTGGAAATGGCTTAAAGCAGGATGAAAAGAACCTGAGCCTAGTCCCAGTATACAGTACACTGTACACATATGGCACAGTCCTTGTACCCACAAAATGCTTCTAATTTATATGCCACAAGTGACAGTCTCACAGTAAGAACATAAACCTCAGGGCAAAGGAGTTAAAAAGAACCCTTCCTTTACATTTGCTTTTCTGCACCCAAAAAGGTATTGTTTTGCCTCACTGAGCATATCTTAAAGAACTTCATAACAGGTTGCCGACCAGCCACAGTACATATACTTTTTTTCTTTTGTTTAGAAAAAATTAGTCTTAGCCTTGCATTAATTTTACTAAAGCTCTTATTATTAGCGTTCGTATTAAAACCACAAAAATGACCACGGAGTGTGTAATTGTGGGAGAGTCTGCGCCTACACTGGGTACAATACTATCACTGAATTCTCTGAACACAGCGCACTAAGCTTTGCAGCAGCTGTAAAACAGTCCTGCTGCCACCCTGTTCTCCACAGAGGGGGAAGTTAAGGATATATACAGTATCTCACAGAAGTGAGTACACCCCTCACATTTCTGTAAATATTTGATTCTATCTTTTCATGTGACAACACTGAAGAAATGACACTTTTCTACAATGTGACGTAGTGAGTGTACAGCTTGTATAACATGTAAATCTGCTGTCCCTTCAGAATAACTCAACACACTGCCATTAATGTCTAAACCGCTGGCAACAAAAGTGAGTCCACCCCTAAATGACAAGGTCCAAATTGGGCCCAAAGTGTCAATACTTTGTGTGGACACCATTATTATCAAGCACTGCCTTAACCCTCTTGGGTATGGAGTTCACCAGAGCTTCACAGGTTGCCACTGGAGTCCTCTTCCACTCCTCCATGACGACATCACAAAGCTGGTGGATGTTAGAGATCTTGCGTTCCTCCACCTTCCGTTTGAGGATGCCCCACAGATGCTCAATAGGGTTTAGGTCTGGAGACATGCTTGGCCAGTCCATCACCTTTACCCTCAGCTTCTTTAGCAAGGCAGTGGTCGTCTTGGAGCGGTGTTTGGGGTCGGTATGTTGGAATACTGCCCTGCGGCCCAGACTCCAAAGGGAAGGGATCATGCTCTGCTTCAGTATATCACAGTACATGTTGGCATTCATGGTTCCCTCAATGAACTGTAGCTCCCCAGTACCGGCAGCACTCATGCAGCCCCAGACCATGACATTCCCACCACCATGCTTGACTGTAGGCAAGACACACTTGTCTTTGTACTCCTCACCTGGTTGCCTCCACACACGCTTGACACCACCTGAACCAAATCAGTTGATCTTGTTGTCATCAGACCACAGGACGTGGTTCCAATAATCCATGTCCTTAGTCTGCTTGTCTTCAGCAAACTGTTTGCAGACTTTCTTGTGCATCATCTTTAGAAGAGGCTTTCTTCTGGGACGACAGCCATGCAGACCAATTTGATGCAGTGTGTGGCGTATGGTCTGAGCACTGACTGGCTGACCCCCTTCCCATTCAACCTCTGCAGCAATGCTGGCAGCACTCATACATCTATTTCTCAAAGACAACATCTTGATATGACGCTGAGCACGTGCACTCAACCTCTTTGGTTGACCATGGCGAGGCCTGTTCGGAGTGGAATCTGTCCTGTTAAACCGCTGTATGGTCTTGGCCACCGTGCTGCAGCTCAGGTTCAGGGTCTTGGCAATCTTCTTATAGCCTAGACAATTGTTTGATAAAAAATTCCTCCTGCGCTGTAATGGACCCCAAACCCTACCTATCAGCTGCTTACACTCAAACTGATACCCAACCAGTGCAGAATAAATATTAAACAATAGTGCAGCGCTAATAAACTGAATCACTATAAATATTGCTACATGGGCTAAAAATGCCAAACACACCTACATGTGAAATAATGATATTGAAAACATGGAAAAAAAATTAAAAAATGAAAACATATGAAATGTGAAAAATATGACACATCTTAAAGTGACCAAATCATCTTAGTGCCCCACACAAGTGCCAGCAAATAATATTGGAATAAAGATAACAAACATAAATCACGTGATAGTGCCACTTCAAATCTCATAAATGTACAAACGCAGAAATATATAAGTCCAATATGAATAATTCAGTGATGCAACATACACATACACACGCAGCTGGAGTGGAAAAGTGTGTTGGCACTTACACGATTGAGCACCAATTGCACATTGCATGTGTATGTTGCATCACTGAATTATTCATATTGGACTTATATATTTATGCGTTTGTACATTTATGAGATTTGAAGTGGCACTATCACGTGATTTATGTTTGTAATCTTCTTATAGCCTAGGCCATCTTTATGTGGAGCAACAATTCTTTTTTTCAGATCCTCAGAGTTCTTTGCCATGAGGTGCCATGTTGAACTTCCAGTGACCAGTATGAGAGAGTGGGAGCGATAACACCAAATGTAACACACCTGCTCCCCTTTCACACCTGAGACCTTGTAACACTAATGAGTCACATGACACTGGGGAGTGAAAATGGCTAATTGGACCTTGTCACTTAGGGGTGGACTCACTTTTGTTGCCAGCGATTTAGACATTAATGGCTGTGTGTTGAGTTATTTTGAGTGGACAGTACATTTACATGTTATACAAGCTGTACACTGACTACGTCACATTGTAGCAAAGTGTCATTTCTGCAGTGTTGTCACATGAAAAGATAGAATAAAATATTTACAAAAATGTGAGGGGTGTACTCACTTCTGGGAGATACTGTATTTGCCAACTAATTCAAGACCAAGAAAAATACAAGTGCCGCAGGACCAAAACAGCAGGGACGTTTACCGACATGAATAGAAGGACCTTCCACCAATGCGTTTTTTCTAATATACCTGCTCTATGTGCAGCACATTGGGGTGTATGGATTATGAATGGCACACCCTTACATTGTACAGCAGACCGCAATGCACTGCACTACAACCAACATATACCATTTTATTGTGGGTATTGAGCCTAAAACACTTTTTCCCCGCTCACACTCCCACTCAGAACAGTACGGCACCTATAGGACTGATGAGGTCACAGCTCCTCATGTTCCTCTGGTTGGGGAATCCCAGCGGGCTGCTGACAGGAGGCCGGAGTGTAGAATTCCATGAGGTATTCACAACGACTTGGCTCCGACGTGGACATGATGACTGTTTCTTTACCACAGAACAATTTCACCTGCAGAAGGGAGAAAAATTACGGCATTTGCATGTCTTAGTCTGATCAAACACCTCATCACGATTGCTACGGTGCAACATACAGGGGGAAACACGCCTCCTCACACGTTCCCAAAGATTCCGAGTACAATCCTTCCACGTGGCTGTATGTGTACAGATGCACTTTTATGGAGACTACAAAACTGCTATGTAGCTGTATTTATAAAGTGACTGCAATGCTGTTACATAGCTGTGCAGAGTAGGCATAAGATATATGGTGTATGTGACCTTCTAGGTGTCTCGTTATCCTGTAATGAAGCCATACCCTGCACTTTGGTCACAGCAGGCAATGCCCCGCAATCCAACATGTTATTCCCATCGGTCATCCCTAGTGACACTCACCAATGTGGACCGGTTGGGACCCTGCCAACAGCCTGTGCCCTGGTCGTACTTCATGGCACTACATCTGTCATTTTCTGGTCCGGCCCAGGTGTTCCAGATGCTGTGAATATGAAGTCATAACAAAAAAAGAAAAATCACATTTACTAGAAGGTGCTCAGGAGCCTATTTGCCCATTTCCTGTGAGTCCGGTTCACACCAATGCACTGAATGAAATGTTATTTTGTGAAATTTTATTAAAGGACAAGTTCACCTTTTGTAACGTTACGTGTTATACCCGTATTCAAGGTGTAACATGTAACAAGTTACTTTTGCAGCAGCAACAAGGCCCCCCCCAATCCTCATTGTGTCAGCATGCTGCTGATCTTCTCCCCACACCCACCATTTTAAATAAACACGGCCTTGCGGCGCTCCGTCCACCCAGCCGTGTCATCCATTCACAGAATTTTGTGAACGGGAAAACTACAAGTACCAACAGCTTTTGCAGCTGACGGCTTATAGTCCTCAACCACGGCACTGTTGAGTGCTCTAGGTAGTTCACTGCTCCTCCCAGTACGTGGTGATAGCAACACTGACATTCTGCAGGAGCCTAATATTGCACCCAGGTTGCACAAAAAAAAAAAATAAATAAAAAACATTTTTACCTTCAAAAACTTTCCTTTCTTTTCTTTTTTTTTTACAAAGAGCAGCTTATCCTTTGAAGTAAAACAAGTAAACGGTGTGATGCATAATGTCGATGGTGTGAATGGATCCTACAAAGAGTGGGCTTGTGGATAGGAATTGTGTTCCAACACAATTGTGTTTTTTTTTTTAACTTTAGGTACTTTCACATTTGTTTCTTATTTAAAACATGCATACAAATATCAATGCCATTGGACTCCATTGTTTTCACTTTTGTATAGAAGGCTTACTGCTGGCAGGTTTGGGGCATCCTCACAGTAGTAAAAATCATCATTTCTGAGCTTACAGAACCAGAAATAAACAAGTACTAACACGCATAAAATGACAACAAATGAAGAACATTTCCTTAAAGCACAGGAGAAAAGCTGCAGATTTGTGGCAACTACTGCACCGAAACACATTAAAACTCCAGCAGGTAAAAAAAAATAATAATAAATAATAAAATAATAAATAAAATAAATAATAAAAAAAAATAAACACCCCTAATAAGGCACCTTTCAAACCGTTTGGCTCCGATCAGCAGGGTATCTGCTCACAGATCGCAGTGGACTTTCCTCTGTGTGAAAGGAGCCTTAGCATTACTATTTTTGTGACCTGCAGGAGTAATAATGTTTCAGTGTGTGACCGGTCACATCCGTGCCCTTACAGTTTCTGTGGACACAGGCAGACCCGTCAGCTCTATGGGTGGCCAGGTGTAAATGGGCTCTCCTGTACCTCCCATCCAGTCAACAAAAATGAAAAATTACGCATTTCTTTTCTGTTTTTTTGCTTTCTGGACCTGGATGGCGGTAGGTGGATGTAAAGAGACACAAGCCCAATTACATCTGCCTGTCCATAGGGCTCCATGGACCTTCCAACCAGGTCTGCCTGAAAAACTGACAAGTGGACCTGATTGGAATGCTGGTGTGAAAGTAGCCTAACAATTACATCAGCACTTGCCCTATAATAGATCATACTCATCTGCAGCTTAGACCAAATTAGGGCTCATTCACAAAGAGAAAAAAACACAGTTATTTACCTGTTAACTATTTCCAGGAATCTTCCAGGACAGCTTCACATGAGAGATAGGCTCCTCCTACCAGGAAACACCTGATCCACTTTTTCCTAATAAATAGCCTCTCCACCCCTGAGATCCTCAGTGTAATAATATAACCGAAGGTCTAGGATAAAACACAAATATAACAGTAGGAATATCATATATCTAGTCCATTGTATGACAGAACACCAGCTTATAACTAGAAAAGCTACAATTTCTGGGGAAATTGTGTGAAGTGTTCTTGCCTCCACCAGTAGTCTATAACTGGAGTGGGCGGTGTAACTGGGTGGAGTGGGTTCCTATGGCAACTCACTCTACAGCAAGGCCAGAGAAGAGCGGTTAAAAAACTGCTCCAACTTGCTCACTTCACTGGCGGTTGGCCTCTTCAAAAGATTGTAGTTTAAAAATGATAAATCTGAAGAGCTTTATATTGTGAGAATCACAAGACCCAGCCCCACATTTTGTTGCATAGTATGTCTCTGAAATATTAAAAATGAAGGCACAGTCGCAGTTTAGAAATTGCCCTTCAAATTTGAGGTGGCTAGAGTGCAGTTTCAATGAATGTCAATGGGCGGCGTGAGTTGCAAACAAATGGTCATATTGTGAAGACTATCAGGACTATCGCCTAGCCGTGGACATTTTTAGTGGCAGCAGGGATAGCTGAACGTTTTGATATAAGATTTGTGTAGGTGGGCTTGAAAATGAGGGAGTGATGGCAGTTTACAAATCATGTCCTGATTTTTCAGCTCACACTCTAGCTTTTGTCAGCTCCCACTCTAGTTTTCAACATTCCGCCATTCATTCCTATGGGACCAATTTCACCACAAAAACGCTGATATTTCGTGAACCATTCGGCGAAACGTTTCAACAAAGTAATAGCACACCAATCGGGAACAATCCGCACGTTTCGGTATATTACTGTCTATGTAGTGTAAAAACTGCGGGAGGAGTTAGGGTGGTAAATTTGGCAATAATAATAGGAATATATATGTGAGATAACAGTAAGTGGTTGCCATGCAAGAACACTTAATGACAGGATTCTCCCAATTAAGCCTTCCTAAATGTAACCCATTGGAATTATGCACCACAATCCTTTTGCAGCGGTTTAACACTGACACTGGTATTTCCCCACCCCCCACCGATAACTGGCCCTACAGCCACTGATTATTTTCAGCCAAGAGTAAAATGGAAGTTGATTCTAATCCAAGAATCTGTCATTCAATAACATTTTGTTGGGGTGGTTACTGCACTTGCTACTGAGTCACAGAACAAACCCAAAACACTTGCAGTCAGGACACCGGTACGCCACGATCCAAACACATCAACAAACTTACCTTGAACACATCCTAGTTGTGGTCCAGCGTGAACAGCACCAGCAAGTCAGACGTTCCCTTGGACAGATTCTTGGGGACGACAATTGCTCCAGAGAACTTTCTCTTTACAGTCATTCAGTTTGCACTTTGACAACAAAAATAAACATATCAGTTATTTGGAAGAGCATCAACCCCAGCACTGCCCACATATTCTACCATGGACAGGAATACAATCAGTTTGATTTGTAATTCTGAACACTTGACTTCTTATGAGCAGCTCTCATATTTCCGTTGTCTTTAGGGTGCATTTATTTTACATTACAATTTAAAGGAGGATTGAAGTCTACACTCAGAAACCTGCAAGTTTAACCACCTATCTACCGGGCACTTATACCCCCTTTGTGCCCCGGCCAATTTTCAGCGCTGTCTCACATTGAATGACAATTGCACAGTCATGCAACATTGTACACATATGACATTTTTATAATATTTTTCACACACAGAGATTTTTTTTTGTGGTATTTAATCGCAGTTGGGTGTTTTATTTTTGGCACTATAAACAAAAGAAGAGCAACATATGCAGCAATGATGGGCACTGATAGGCGGCGCTGATGGGCGACACGGACAACCAGCCCTGACTGCCGAAGCTGAATGGGTGGCATTGATGGACGGTACTGATGGGGGCCCTGCTGGGTGGTACTGAAGGGCACTGATCATCAGTGCCCTGATGATCATTGCCGATCTCCTCTGTGACAGCTGCCAGTTATCGGCAGTACTTTCTGCACGCTGTGACAGTGTGAGGAAAATGCTGCCGATAACAGACAACTGTATTTACACAGTGAACTGTTGTGTCATTGGACGCAGCTGATCATGTGGGAAAAGGCTGCTGTGATTGGCCTTTTACCTCATCATGTGATCAGCTGTCTCCGTAGGACACAGCGATCACGGAGATCGCCGGGTGCGTGCCCCTGATGGTGCGCGGGGGGCACATTCTGGGAGGACGTCATAAGACACCCTCCCAGAATTAGGTAACCGCGCTGTAGCCGTCATTTGGCTATATCACGGTTACCAAGTGGTTAAAGGATAAGCTCACCTTTTGTAAAAAAAAAATAAAAAATTAAAAATGCACGTTTTTTTTTTTTGCAGCCAACAAAAATGTGCATTTACTATTTTTGTACATTACATTCTGTAAAGTATTGCACCTGTGATCAGCAGATTGTGGGTGCAATGCCCGGATCCTGCAGACCCACAATAAGCTGTCTGCCCGTACTCCCATATGTCAGAAAGTTCCTACACTGCAGGAAGAATCAATGAACTACAAGAGTGCTCATCAGTGTCCTCGCAGCTCATTGAGAACTACAACCTGTCAGCCACAATGGCTGACAATACTTGTAGTCCGTTCATTCAAGGAAACTGAATGAATGACGTGGACATGTGGGTGGAGCCCTGAAGGGCCACACTGTTTTTAAATTGTGACAGCGGGTGAGGGAAGAAGCCCACTGTCATGGAGAGGAGCGCTGGTGGCGGGAGGTTGGGGAATAGGAGCATGGTAAGTGTTACACCCCAAATATGGGTGACATGCTCCGAAAGGTGCTTAGATCCTTTCATTTCTACATTGTTTTTGTTCAACCAGAGTGGCTCCAGGCAGAAAAGTACAACCTGAAGATGAACTGCTGAAAAACAATCTGGAATACATAGAACAGAGACATTTTACTTGCCAAAAGATTCTTTATTTCTGTCTGTCCAGTTCTGAGAATTTCAAAGCTCTGTCACACTGCACAGCTCTGTCTAGCAGGGCAGTAGACCTGATTTTAATCTGCTGCAGTAACTTACAGTTCTTGCTCCTCCCTCAGTCTGAATGGATAGTGAAAGAAGCAGTAGACTGATGAGCTCACACCCGTCACTCTGCTCTCTCCTCCTAACCGCATGCCCCTTACACGAGTATTGCAGCAGAACTGATTCACTTCTTGTGCTGCGGCTTCTCTCTGGTCAAATCTGAACTCTGCTGTACAGGGATTTTAAGAGTCAAATATCAAGTCAAAGTGTAGGCACTTGCATCATTCAATGTAATAATTATATATAAGCAGTAGACGAGCACATAAATGCTGCATTCTAGTCCATGGGGCGTCATTTTAAATGACTCATTCAGGGCAGAGAAATATTTTTTAAAAATGTGAGAGCCCATAAAGCTGCCCGTACATTTCACCTCCCACAAACCTATATGGATCAGGCCATATGAGCAGAGATGCAGTATGGATCCTTTTTATGCAGGATCTTTCAGCTAGCAAGATCCTGTAAAAATGTCGGCAGCCGTCAAAGGACAAGTTCACCTTTCGTAACGTTAAACCCAAACTCAGGGTGTAAAATGTAATATGTTGTTATGATCAGACTGGGCCCTGTGGGGGATCTTCTCCCCTCTCGCTGTCAAATTTTTAAAACCGTGGCCGTGTAGGGCTCCGCCCACACAGTCACCTGTGGATGAGAGACTACAAGTCCCAAGAGCCTTAGCGGCTGTCAGCTTTAGTCCTCAATAAACTACTACTGTGCTGTGAAGTGCCGTGGTAGTTCATTCATTTTTCCTGTCAGTATATCTGTTGGCTCGTACATCCCTTTACGTGTAAGAAGATATACTAACAGATCTGCAGGAGACCCGCATGGCGCTGGCACAATGGTCTACGGGCTCCTGCAGACAGAAATAAGAAATGCACATTTATTTTACCTGCAAAAAAAAAAAAAGTGCAATAATTATTGTTTTTTAAAAGGTGAACTCATCCTTTAAAGGATACAGTCACCTTTTGTAACGTTACACCCATATTCAGGGTTACAATCACACCAGCCCCTGCACCCCCCCCCCCCCCCCCATCACCGTTGTATCTGCTAATGGGGGATCTTCTCCCCCCTGCTAGCTGTCAAAATGTAAAATAAAAACTGCTATGCGGGGCTCCGGCAGCGTCACTCATTCACAGTATTCTGTGAATGGGAAAACTACAAGTCCCAGCAGCCTTTCCAGTTGTCAGTTTGTGGTTTTCAACCAACTATCACGCCAGTCCACAGCACCATGGTAGTTCATTGAGCCTTCCTGTCAGTAAGTATCTGCTTGCCCATACGGGATGTACAAGCAAGCAGATTCTGGCTGTGGTGGGAGCACAGCCTGCCTGTCCTCCAATGGGCAAGATTTATTTTTAATAGTAATGGCGGCGATCAGCAACTTATAGCATGACTGCGGCGGGCATTCTGACACTGGGGGGAACTGACTTGATGTCACTGACATCCCCAGTGACACCAATACACTGATCAGTGCTAATAAAAAGCGCTGACACTGTACTAATGGCACTGGTCAGGAAGGGGTTAGCATGTGGGGCGATCAAAGGGTTAACTGTGTGCTGTGTAAGCCATGCAAAGCATTGTGCAGTAGCTGACAGGGGAGAGCACTGTATTGTTTACATACAGTTCTCTCCCTCCGTCAGTAATGCTCCTCAATCACCGGGACCCGGTGACTGACAGCTAAGGCTGCGAATAGCTGCACGGGTAGGGGCGTGCACGGCTCAGAAATGCAAAATGACGTATATATACAGGTGATTTTGCGCACCCCTGCCGCCCTGTAGCAGTATATCTTCTATAGGGCGGCAGGAAAGCGGTTCACTGAAAGTACAAATACGAGGTAACCTGATAAGACTTCTTTTCTGATCTTCTGGAGTTTAATGGACACTAGCTAGATCAAAGCTGAGCACATAAATCTTGAAGATCTGAACTTCAGCTTCCCTTCAGTCTTACACAGTTGTACAGACTTCTCTGCTCTACTGACATGGCATGATTTCACTGCACACTGAGCTTCTCACAGTGTGCATCACAAGTCAGAGCCCACCTTATTTCCTTGCTGGAGGACGTCAAGCATCTATTCTTTCCTCCCCGGCCTTCCTGTCCCTGGTCCACCCTTTTCATTCATTGGATTTCACTTTCAATCATGAAGATTCGGCATCACATGTGTGCATTACCTGGAGTGATTTGTGTGCCAACCAAGCCTGCCGAGAGTGCCACTGCTGAGAGACGGACATCCAACCATCAAAGCATTTTGATTTTTGCACAAATCGTCCTAAGAGTCAGCCCACTGCTTGTATCAGAACTGAGGACCTATGAGAGGAGTACTGAGGCAGGGTGCTGTGATCATTTCAGAAGGCCAGCATCCCACTAGCACCTCTCACCAGCCATTGCATAGGGAAGCACAGAGACCCAGTGATGTCTAAACAAGCTATATAGTGAAAACAGAAAGTTTCCTTTTAAAACTCATCAGCATGTTGATGGGGATGGAAAGACTTCAGCTTCAAAGGAAACCCTGAGGAACATATCGAGGTGACCCTTTCTTCTGAGAATTGTAGTACCCGCCATGATACTTTGGATCATCCTTCACAAGTACAGAGATGAGGAATTCTAACAGTTTTCTGACATTCACAGCATGCTTGTTCCAGGCATTGAAGCCAAACTACCAGGCACATAGCATTTTCAGAAGACCAACAATGGCCACAAAAGCAGACCCATACTTCTCATGACAGGTAGACTTTGAAGGAAACGAATGCATGAAACAATATGGAGATCATTATGGAACACTCTGAAAATGCTATTTGCCTGGCTGTCTCTAGAATCCATACTTTGAAACACCAACTTGAAGCCAGCATGCAGGTTAGAAAGCAGGGATGCACCGATACCATTTTCTGATCGGCCAGTACCGATACTTTCGGTCAAGTACTCGCCGATACCGATTGCCGATACTTTGTGGTGCGATGTGCGTCAATACAAAATGTATGAACACAAATTGCACCACAAAGACCAGCATGCAATGTGAACAGGAATGCAATTTCTGTCCAAAACAAATGCGGTTTCCCCACTGGACAGGAGCGGTGAAGGGAGTTTTCCCGCAGCGGAGAGTGGGCATGTGGGGATGTATACCATGGTGGCAGATACTCCATATTCTCAGCGGTAGGAGAGGAGACAAAGACGCCGACATCTGAAATCCCTGCCGATTTCTCTCCTCACCTTGCAGCAATGACAGTTCAGGCTAGAGGACTATTGATGTCACATGGACGGTGCTGACCAATCAGATGCCACAGGGATGTTGGATTCCTATCTCCTGACGCCCGGGACATGTAGTTCCGGGCGCTGGGCAGGTAGTTTCATTCTACCTTTAGGTCTGCTGCGGGCAAGCAGCAGGGCTCACCTGTCAGGTGAGGCAATAGGTGGCAGCGCTGCTGTTGACTGCGTTGCACAGTGCCAGCCTCTCCGCACCCCCGTCGTGTGCTCTCCCCGTTGGGTAGAGGGGAGGGAGAAGAGCGGACGAGTCCCCTCCCCTTCTTGTGCTGACTCGGAAGTGACGTTATGATGTCACTTCCGGGTCCCCGTTGAGAGATTGTAGAGCAATCCCCATAGGAACAGAGGGGAGACATCCAGAGTCTTTTAGACCTTGGATGTCTCGAAGAGAACCTGTCACCAAAAATCATCACATAGGGGAAGTTGTCCCCGTGATTAAAAAAAAACTTTTTTTTTACAATTATAAACAATGAAAGTTACACCCAAGCACATGCCATCCCCCCAAAAAGGCCGGCACCCCCACACATACAAAAACGTACAAAACGTAAAAGCACACGCTGGGACGCCTACGCATCAAACCGTCGATTGCGATACGTTACATATCGCCGCGCACGCCAGAATGAGAGCGATAATTCTAGCACCAGACCTCCTCCGTAATACTAAACTGGTGACCTATAAAGGAGCTTTAAAAGTGTCACCTATAGAAAATACAGGGTACTGAAGCTCCTCGCCATTTCACAAGTGCGCACAAATTTAAGGATGACAAGTTGGATATCTATTTATTCGCTGCAACCTCGGCTTTTAGATTTTACAGAAAATAGGGTCATTTATTGCTTTTTTTGTGCCCTAAAATTAACATACTTGTATTTTTTACTGAAATTTTGCGATAATATGGGACATAAAAAATTGGAACTACCACTATTTTATTCTCTAGGGTCTCTGCTTTCAGGAAATATATATTTGGGTGTTATGCCATCTTCAGGCTTAAAATGATTTTTTAAATGTGTGCAAAAATGGCAAAAACGTCTCTGGCAGCCAAAGGGATAAAGTATAAGCCCTGACCCACCCATTCCTGACGAGCAGCCAATCGGTGCTCAGTACACTGCAAGGTCTCTCTCCTCCTTGCTAGTCCCCGGGTGCAGTGCTGGAGAGAGGGGGGGGGAGGGGGAGGAGATAAACAGCGCAATGTTAAAAATATGACACGTTTAAGTCGCCATAAAGTCTCTTTTGCTTTTAAAACAAGTAGATTGTCATGAGGGACAAGTAGATTGGGGCCCCGATTTAGTCCCTGGACACGTCGTTTATCAAACATTTCCACCCCCCTGTGCCATCTCGCCCGTACTGTCATCGCTGCAAGGAGAGGAGAGAAAGCCGCTTCACAGGTCTGCAGATTTGAAATCCCCACAACTATCTATTCTCTCCTTGCAGCGATGACAGTCCGGGCAAGGCGGCTTCTGATTGGTCAGCACCGTCCATGTGTCCATAACAGGAAGTGAGAGGAAATCCATGCAAACTGGACCCCCCAGATCACCAGAACTAGTGTCCCCATCGGAAGATTTCCCCTCTATCACTTTTCTGGGGACAACCCAAAATGTGGGATCGTCTTTCCCATTCACTTTGGATGATGATGGTAAACAGGACAAACAGAGAGGGGGGATCTCCCCAACAATGGGGGCACAGACAGCAATAAACACTGACAGGGGCTCCAATCATCTCCACTCCATCCAAATCTAAACATGACTTTCCTTTACTTATTTCATTTCTTTTAATATTTAGATTTGTTTTCAGTATTCCTCAGTGATTGTATGACACGGATCTCTTTATGAAGAGTGGGGGAGGGGCGGGGAAGTGATATTTGGGGGATTATAGCTCTGTATTCATTTCCTTTATGAATGGCTGATATGGGGGGGGGGGGGTCTGGCACAGCTGCTGGGGGGATTATTGGGGGGGTTTCTGCACAATGCTGGGGTACTATAGAATGAATACATGGAGAGAAATGAGATGTATTCTGTGCAGGCATGGGGGGGGGGGGGCAGAAACACTGGAGGGGGGGATGGGGGAAGTTGTAGTAACACTGGGGGGGCAGAAATACTGGGGTGGAGGACAGATACACTGGGGGGATGGGGGCAGTTGTGGTAACACTGGGGGGGGGGATGGGGGAAGTTGTGGTAACATGGGGGGGCAGAAACACTGGGGTGGAGGACAGATACACTGGGGGGATGGGGGCAGTTGTGGTATCACTGGGGGGGGATGGGGGAAGTTGTGGTAACATGGGGGGGCAGATACACTGGGGGGATGGGGGCAGTTGTAGGAACACTGGGGGGGGGGATGGGGGAAGTTGTGGTAACATGGGGGGGCAGATACACTGGGGGGATGGGGGCAGTTGTGGTAACACTGAAGGGGGAGGGAAGTTGTGGTAACATGGGGGGGGCAGATACACTGGGGGGATGGGGGCAGTTGTAGGAACACTGGGGGGGGATGGGGGAAGTTGTGGTAACATGGGGGGCAGATACACTGGGGAGAATGGGGGAAGTTGTTGTAACATGGGGGGGGGCAGAAAAACTGGGGGGGGAATGGGGGAAGTTGTTGTAACACAGGGGGGGGGGGGGGCAGAAACACTGGCGGGATGGGGGAAATTGTTGAAACACGGAGGGAGCAGAAAGACTGGGGGGGGGGGATGGGGGAAGTTGTTGTAACACGGGGGGGGCAGAAACACTGGGGGGGGGATGGAAGAAGTTGTTGTAACACGGGGGGGGGGGGAAGAAACACTGGCAGGATGGGGGAAATTGTTGAAACACGGAGGGAGCAGAAAGACTAGGGGGGGATGGGGGAAGTTGTTGTAACACGGGGGGGGGGGCAGAGACACTGGGGGGGGAATGGGGGAAGTTGTTGTAACACGGGGGGGGGCAGAAACACTGGGGTGGAGGGAAGAAACACTGGGAGGAAGGGGGATGTGGGTAGTTGTTGTAACGGGGGGGGGGGGGGGGGGAACACTGTCGGGGATGTGGACAGTTGTGGTAACACGGGGGGGGGGGGGAGGATGGGGGCAGTTGTAACACTAGGGGGGGGCAGAAACACAGGGGGTATGGGGGCAGTTGTAACACTGGGGAGGAGGGCAAAAACACTGGGGGGGGGCATTGGGGAAGTTGTGGTAAAACGGGGGGGGGCAGAAAGACTCGGGGAGAAGGTGGGGGCGCTTGTAGAAACACTGGGGGGGCAGAAACAGTGTGGGGGGAAATTGTAATACGGGGGGGCACAGAAAAACTGGGTGGGGGGCCATTGGGGAAGTTGTGGTAAAACAGAGGGGCAGAAAGACTGGGGGAAGGTGGGGGCAGTTGTGGTAACACTGAGGGGGGGCAGAAACACTGGGGGGGGCAGGTTTGGTAAAACTGGGGGGGGGGCAGTTGAGGTTACACTGGGGGGGGTCGAAGCTCCAGGTATGTCCCCCCCCCATCATTTATTTGTCTCTCAATAGATAAAATCCCCCCCACATCATCCAGCACTCCCTCGGCCTCTTCCTCCTCCCCACCCCCGGCCTTCTCCTCACCTGGGCTCCCCCGGTCTCCATCTTGCCCACCCCGGACCCCGTTTCTCTCAGCTCCCGTCTGTCTCCTCCATCCCTCCTCGGGCTCCTATTACTCTCTGTGACATCAAAAGATGGCTGCCGAAGGAAAGCCATGTCTATAACGTTTAATGGAGCTGATTGGGAAGGGAGACACCTATGGCGGGGAGCGGTATTACCGCCATGGAACACATACAGGCACAGTGACATCTGGAGGCAGAATTTAGGAAAACCCACTAAAGTCACCACAACACTGATTCATTCTATGGGAAAATCAATAAAATAGCAGATTTAGTTTGGTTTTCAGTAAAAATATGTAGGCCCGAAAAGTGACGCTGTGATTGGCAGAGTGATTAGCTCCACCTCCAGGCTCTGATTGGCAGAGTGATTAGCTCCGCCTCCAGGCTGCCTCTGACCTCACTTCCTTTCTGGTTGTTGAGCGATACAGATCGTCAGAGCGGTTCTCCTGCAACTGACTGCGATCATTAGCATTTCTATTGCTGATATCATTATATTATTCTTTAGTAGTGGGAAATATTTATATTTTTAGCCACTTTGAGGTCATCCAGCACCATCACGATGCCACGACCTTCACGACGCCCATCCCGTGGAAGGTCTTCACATCAGGTGAACGGAGGGTCTCCGATCGCCCATCGGACGAGGTCCAGGGTCCAACGTCATCGGAGACGGGAGGAGGCCTCCACCCACCGCAGCCGTTCACCAAGAGAGCGAGCCCGGGCCCCTGAGCACCCTCCACCACCGGCCATGGAACAGCGCGCCGGGGCCCCTGAGCACCCCCCAGCCATGGAGCAGCGCGCCGAGGAGGAGGTAATTCTCTGTCCCATCTGTTTGGCAGGTTATGAAGATGGAGAGGACACGACCATCCTGGCCTGCGCTCACGAGTTCCACACCAGCTGTATCCACCGATGGCTTGAAGAGAGCGCCACCTGTCCAATCTGCAGGACTGCTATTCCCAACCAGCAGGACGACCAGCCACTCCTCCCTGAGGACATACAGGAAGTCATGATTGAAGACATCCAGTTTGGATATGAAATAGATGAAAATGGTGATGTAGACTTGCATGTCATTGTATTCCTCAGGGTGCAGGTAATGTAAATGGGAACTGTTACTGTGTACAGTGTATATATTTTTAAATTCTTTATATATTATTTTTAATATTTATATTATATATGTTACATGTTTATCTGTTTTAGCCTTTAAGTAGTTATTGTATTAATGCTTTGAGAAAAAAAAAAAAAAAAAAAAAAAAAAAATTTAAAAACCAAAAAAAAAAAAAATTTTATTATTATATATTTTTAGATGTTTTATGATTATAGTAATGTTAACTAATGCTTTGCAACGATGGGGCGCAATTCCCCCCCCGCTGACACCAACGATGGGGCGCAATTCCCCCCCCGCTGACACCAACGATGGGGCGCAATTCCCCCCCCGCTGACACCAACGATGGGGCGCAATTCCCCCCCCGCTGACACCAACGATGGGGCGCAATTCCCCCCCCGCTGACACCAACGATGGGGCGCAATTCCCCCCCCCGCTGACACCAACGATGGGGCGCAATTCCCCCCCCCGCTGACACCAACGATGGGGCGCAATTCCCCCCCCGCTGACACCAACGATGGGGCGCAATTCCCCCCCCGCTGACACCAACGATGGGGCGCAATTCCCCCCCCGCTGACACCAACGATGGGGCGCAATTCCCCCCCCGCTGACACCAACGATGGGGCGCAATTCCCCCCCCGCTGACACCAACGATGGGGCGCAATTCCCCCCCCGCTGACACCAACGATGGGGCGCAATTCCCCCCCCGCTGACACCAACGATGGGGCGCAATTCCCCCCCCGCTGACACCAACGATGGGGCGCAATTCCCCCCCCGCTGACACCAACGATGGGGCGCAATTCCCCCCCCGCTGACACCAACGATGGGGCGCAATTCCCCCCCCGCTGACACCAACGATGGGGCGCAATTCCCCCCCCGCTGACACCAACGATGGGGCGCAATTCCCCCCCCGCTGACACCAACGATGGGGCGCAATTCCCCCCCCGCTGACACCAACGATGGGGCGCAATTCCCCCCCCGCTGACACCAACGATGGGGCGCAATTCCCCCCCCGCTGACACCAACGATGGGGCGCAATTCCCCCCCCGCTGACACCAACGATGGGGCGCAATTCCCCCCCCGCTGACACCAACGATGGGGCGCAATTCCCCCCCCGCTGACACCAACGATGGGGCGCAATTCCCCCCCCGCTGACACCAACGATGGGGCGCAATTCCCCCCCCGCTGACACCAACGATGGGGCGCAATTCCCCCCCCGCTGACACCAACGATGGGGCGCAATTCCCCCCCCGCTGACACCAACGATGGGGCGCAATTCCCCCCCCGCTGACACCAACGATGGGGCGCAATTCCCCCCCCGCTGACACCAACGATGGGGCGCAATTCCCCCCCCGCTGACACCAACGATGGGGCGCAATTCCCCCCCCGCTGACACCAACGATGGGGCGCAATTCCCCCCCCGCTGACACCAACGATGGGGCGCAATTCCCCCCCCGCTGACACCAACGATGGGGCGCAATTCCCCCCCCGCTGACACCAACGATGGGGCGCAATTCCCCCCCCGCTGACACCAACGATGGGGCGCAATTCCCCCCCCGCTGACACCAACGATGGGGCGCAATTCCCCCCCCGCTGACACCAACGATGGGGCGCAATTCCCCCCCCGCTGACACCAACGATGGGGCGCAATTCCCCCCCCGCTGACACCAACGATGGGGCGCAATTCCCCCCCCGCTGACACCAACGATGGGGCGCAATTCCCCCCCCGCTGACACCAACGATGGGGCGCAATTCCCCCCCCGCTGACACCAACGATGGGGCGCAATTCCCCCCCCCGCTGACACCAACGATGGGGCGCAATTCCCCCCCCGCTGACACCAACGATGGGGCGCAATTCCCCCCCCGCTGACACCAACGATGGGGCGCAATTCCCCCCCCGCTGACACCAACGATGGGGCGCAATTCCCCCCCCCCGCTGACACCAACGATGGGGCGCAATTCCCCCCCCGCTGACACCAACGATGGGGCGCAATTCCCCCCCCCGCTGACACCAACGATGGGGCGCAATTCCCCCCCCCCGCTGACACCAACGATGGGGCACTATTCCTCCCCACTGACACCAACGATGGGGCACTATTCCTCCCCACTGACACCAACGATGGGGAAACGATGGGGCACTATTCCTCCCCACTGGCACCAACGATGGGGCACTAATCCCCCCCACTGGCACCAACGATGGGGCACTAATCCCCCCCACTGGCACCAACGATGGGGCACTAATCCCCCCCACTGGCACCAACGATGGGGCACTAATCCCCCCCACTGGCACCAACGATGGGGCACTAATCCCCCCCACTGGCACCAACGATGGGGCGCAATTCCCCCCCACTGGCACCAACGATGGGGCGCAATTCCCCCCCACTGGCACCAACGATGGGGCGCAATTCCCCCCCCACTGGCACCAACGATGGGGCGCAATTCCCCCCCCACTGGCACCAACGATGGGGCGCAATCCCCCCCCCACTGGCACCAACGATGGGGCGCAATTCCCCCCCCACTGGCACCAACGATGGGGCGCAATTCCCCCCCCACTGGCACCAACGATGGGGCGCTATTCCCCCCCCACTGGCACCAACGATGGGGCGCTATTCCCCCCCCACTGGCACCAACGAAGGGGCACTATTCCTTCGACTGACACCAACGATGGGGCAATATTCCTCCCCACTGACACCAACGATGGGGCAATATTCCTCCCCACTGACACCAAAGATGAGAAACTATTCCTCCCCACTGACACCAACGATGGGGAAACGATGGGGCACTATTCCTCCCCACTGGCACCAACGATGGGGCACTAATCCTCCCCACTGGCACCAACGATGGGGCACTAATCCACCCCACTGGCACCAACGAAGGGGCACTAATCCTTCGACTGACACCAACGATGGGGCAATATTCCTCCCCACTGACACCAACGATGGGGCAATTTTCCTCCCCGCTGACACCAACGATGGGGCACCGTTCCTCCCCGCTGACACCAACGATGGGGCACTGTTCCTCCCCACTGACACCAACGATGGGGAAACGATGGGGCACTATTCCTCCCCACTGGCACCAACGATGGGGCACTAATCCCCCCCACTGGCACCAACGATGGGGCACTAATCCCCCCCACTGGCACCAACGATGGGGCACTAATCCCCCCCACTGGCACCAACGATGGGGCACTAATCCCCCCCACTGGCACCAACGATGGGGCACTAATCCCCCCCACTGGCACCAACGATGGGGCGCAATTCCCCCCCCACTGGCACCAACGATGGGGCGCTATTCCCCCCCCACTGGCACCAACGAAGGGGCACTATTCCTTCGACTGACACCAACGATGGGGCAATATTCCTCCCCACTGACACCAACGATGGGGCAATATTCCTCCCCACTGACACCAAAGATGAGAAACTATTCCTCCCCACTGGCACCAACGATGGGGCACTAATCCTCCCCACTGGCACCAACGATGGGGCACTAATCCACCCCACTGGCACCAACGAAGGGGCACTAATCCTTCGACTGACACCAACGATGGGGCAATATTCCTCCCCACTGACACCAACGATGGGGCAATATTCCTCCCCACTGACACCAAAGATGAGAAACTATTCCTCCCCACTGGCACCAACGATGGGGCACTAATCCTCCCCACTGGCACCAACGATGGGGCACTAATCCACCCCACTGGCACCAACGAAGGGGCACTAATCCTTCGACTGACACCAACGATGGGGCAATATTCCTCCCCACTGACACCAACGATGGGGCAATATTCCTCCCCACTGACACCAAAGATGAGAAACTATTCCTCCCCACTGGCACCAACGATGGGGCACTAATCCTCCCCACTGGCACCAACGATGGGGCACTAATCCACCCCACTGGCACCAACGAAGGGGCACTAATCCTTCGACTGACACCAACGATGGGGCAATATTCCTCCCCACTGACACCAACGATGGGGCACCGTTCCTCCCCGCTGACACCAACGATGGGGCACCGTTCCTCCCCGCTGACACCAACGATGGGGCACCGTTCCTCCCCGCTGACACCAACGATGGGGCACCGTTCCTCCCCGCTGACACCAACGATGGGGCACCGTTCCTCCCCGCTGACACCAACGATGGGGCACCGTTCCTCCCCGCTGACACCAACGATGGGGCACCGTTCCTCCCCGCTGACACCAACGATGGGGCACCGTTCCTCCCCGCTGACACCAACGATGGGGCACCGTTCCTCCCCGCTGACACCAACGATGGGGCACCGTTCCTCCCCGCTGACACCAACGATGGGGCACCGTTCCTCCCCGCTGACACCAACGATGGGGCACCGTTCCTCCCCGCTGACACCAACGATGGGGCACCGTTCCTCCCCGCTGACACCAACGATGGGGCACCGTTCCTCCCCGCTGACACCAACGATGGGGCACCGTTCCTCCCCGCTGACACCAACGATGGGGCACCGTTCCTCCCCGCTGACACCAACGATGGGGCACCGTTCCTCCCCGCTGACACCAACGATGGGGCACCGTTCCTCCCCGCTGACACCAACGATGGGGCACCGTTCCTCCCCGCTGACACCAACGATGGGGCACCGTTCCTCCCCGCTGACACCAACGATGGGGCACCGTTCCTCCCCGCTGACACCAACGATGGGGCACCGTTCCTCCCCGCTGACACCAACGATGGGGCACCGTTCCTCCCCGCTGACACCAACGATGGGGCACCGTTCCTCCCCGCTGACACCAACGATGGGGCACCGTTCCTCCCCGCTGACACCAACGATGGGGCACCGTTCCTCCCCGCTGACACCAACGATGGGGCACCGTTCCTCCCCGCTGACACCAACGATGGGGCACCGTTCCTCCCCGCTGACACCAACGATGGGGCACCGTTCCTCCCCGCTGACACCAACGATGGGGCACCGTTCCTCCCCGCTGACACCAACGATGGGGCACCGTTCCTCCCCGCTGACACCAACGATGGGGCACCGTTCCTCCCCGCTGACACCAACGATGGGGCACCGTTCCTCCCCGCTGACACCAACGATGGGGCACCGTTCCTCCCCGCTGACACCAACGATGGGGCACCGTTCCTCCCCGCTGACACCAACGATGGGGCACCGTTCCTCCCCGCTGACACCAACGATGGGGCACCGTTCCTCCCCGCTGACACCAACGATGGGGCACCGTTCCTCCCCGCTGACACCAACGATGGGGCACCGTTCCTCCCCGCTGACACCAACGATGGGGCACCGTTCCTCCCCGCTGACACCAACGATGGGGCACCATTTCTGCAGCACTGACATGTTTACTCTGACAGCAACAGGGTGTTGCCCTCACAATATACAGGTCAGTCCTTGCAGTGCTGCAGGAGGAAATTTCTCATCCGCAGTTAAAAAAAGAACATATATGCCCAAGCATGGGGTCCGGGGGCGGTCAGTGGGTGGATCGCTCCTATGCTTTGGCATATATTTTTTTCACTTTTCTTCTGGTACAGAGTTCATCATCCACATTGATCCATGTGAATAGAGGAAACTGACACCAATGATGGGGCACTATTCCTCCCCACTGACACCAACGATGGGGCACTATTCCTCCCCACTGACACCAACGATGGGGCACTATTCCTCCCCACTGACACCAACGATGGGGCACTATTCCTCCCCACTGACACCAACGATGGGGCACTATTCCTCCCACTGATACCAACGATGAGGCACTATTCCTCCCACTGACACCAACGATGGGGCATTATTCCTCCCATAGACACCAACGATGGGGCATTATTCCTCCCATAGACACCAACGATGGGGCATTATTCCTCCCATAGACACCAACGATGGGGCATTATTCCTCCCATAGACACCAACGATGGGGCACTATTTCTCCCCACTAACACCAACGATGGGGCACTATTCCTCCCCACTGACACCAACGATGGGGCACTATTCCTCCCCACTGACACCAACGATGGGGCACTATTCCTCCCCACTGACATCAACGATGGGGCACTATTCCTCCCCACTGACACCAACGATGGGGCACTATTCCTCCCCACTGACACCAACGATGGGGCACTATTCCTCCCCACTGACACCAACGATGGGGCACTATTCCTCCCCACTGACACCAACGATGGGGCACTATTCCTCCCCACTGACACCAACGATGGGGCACTATTCCTCCCCACTGACACCAACGATGGGGCACTATTCCTCCCCACTGACACCAACGATGGGGCACTATTCCTCCCCACTGACACCAACGATGGGGCACTATTCCTCCCCACTGACACCAACGATGGGGCACTATTCCTCCCACTGACACCAACGATGGGGCACTATTCCACTGACACCAACGATAGGGCACTATTCCTCCCCACTGACACCAACAATGGGGCAACAATGGGGAACTATTCCTCCCCACTGGCACCAACGATAGGGCACTATTCCTCCTCACTGACACCAAAGATGGGGCACTATTCCTTCCCCCTGATACCAACGATGGGGCAATATTCCTCCCACTAACTCCAAAGATGGGGCACTAATCCTCCCCACTGACACCAGCGATGAGGAACTATTCCTCCCCACTGACACCAGCGATGGGGCACTATTCCTCCCCACTGACACCAGCGATGGGGCACTATTCCTCCCCACTGACACCAACGATGGGGCTCTATTCCTCCCACTGACACCAACGATGGGGCTCTATTCCTCCCACTGACACCAACGATGGGGCTCTATTCCTCCCACTGACACCAACGATGGGGCTCTATTCCTCCCACTGACACCAACGATGGGGCACTATTCCTTCCCCCTGATACCAACGATGGGGCACTATTCCTCCCACAGACACCAACGATGGGGCACTATTCCTCCCCCCTGATACCAACAATGGGGCAATATTCCTCCCACTAACTCCAAAGATGGGGCACCATTTATCCCACTGTCACTATTGATGAGCGATTTGAATGGAGGCTTTTTTTTTTTTTTTCTTAAGGAATTTGTTTCTTTTTTCTGTCCCTTGGGGCAATATTCTTCTCACTGAAACCAGTGATGGAGCACTATTCCTGCAACTGACACCAACAATGGGACTCTATTCCTTCCCACTGACACCTACGATGGGACACTATTTCTCCAACTGACACCAATGATGGGGCACTATTCCTCCCCACTGACACCAACAATGGGGCTCTATTCCTCCCACTGACACCAAAGATGGGGCACTATTCCTTGCCACTGACACCAACGATGGGACACTATTCCTCCCCACTGACACCAACGATGGGGCACTATTCCCCCCACTGACACCAACAATGGGGCAACGATGGGGCACTATTCCTCCCCACTGACACCAACGATGGGGCACTATTCCTCCCACAGATACCAACGATTGGGGCACTATTCCTCCCCACTGACACCAACGATGGGGCACTATTCCTCCCCACTGACACCAACGATGGGGCACTATTCCTCCCACAGACACCAACGATTGGGGCACTATTCCTCCCACAGACACCAACGATTGGGGCACTATTCCTCCCCACTGACACCAACGATGGGGCATTATTCCTCCGCACTGATACCAACGATAAGGCACTATTCCTCCCCACTGACACCAACGATGGGGCACAATTCCTCCCCACTGACACCAACGATCGGGCACTATTCCTCCCCACTGACACCAACGATGGGGCACTTTTCCTCCCACAGACACCAACGATGGGGCACTATTCCTCCCCACAGACACCAACGATGGGGCACTATTCCTCCCCACTGACACCAACGATGGGGCACTATTCCTCCCCACTGACACCAACGATGGGGCATTATTCCTCCCCACTGACACCAACGATGGGGCACTATTCCTCCCCACTGACACCAACGATGGGGCACTATTCCCCCCACTGACACCAACAATGGGGCAACGATGGGGCACTATTCCTCCCCACTGACACCAACGATGGGGCACTATTCCTCCCCACTGACACCAACGATGGGGCACTATTCCTCCCCACTGACACCAACGATGGGGCACTATCCTCCCCACTGACACCAACGATGGGGCACTATTCCTCCCCACTGACACCAACGATGGGGCACTATTCCCCCCACTGACACCAACAATGAGGCAACGATGGGGCACTATTCCTCCCCACTGACACCAACGATGGGGCACTATTCCTCCCACAGATACCAACGATTGGGGCACTATTCCTCCCACAGACACCAACGATGGGGCACTATTCCTCCCCACTGACACCAACGATGGGGCACTATTCCTCCCACAGATACCAACGATGGGGCACTATTCCTCCCACAGACACCAACGATGGGGCACTATTCCTCCCACAGACACCAACGATGGGGCACTATTCCTCCCACAGACACCAACGATGGGGCACTATTCCTCCCACAGACACCAACGATGGGGCACTATTCCTCCCACAGACACCAACGATGGGGCACTATTCCTCCCACAGACACCAACGATGGGGCACTATTCCTCCCACAGACACCAACGATGGGGCACTATTCCTCCCACAGACACCAACGATGGGGCACTATTCCTCCCACAGACACCAACGATGGGGCACTATTCCTCCCACAGACACCAACGATGGGGCACTATTCCTCCCCACAAACACCAACGATAAGGCACTATTCCTCCCCACTGACATCAACGATGGGGCACTCTTCCTCCCCACTGACACCAACGATGGGGCACTCTTCCTCCCCACTGACACCAACGATGGGGCACTCTTCCTCCCCACTGACACCAACGATGGGGCACTCTTCCTCCCCACTGACACCAACGATGGGGCACTCTTCCTCCCCACTGACACCAACGATGGGGCACTCTTCCTCCCCACTGACACCAACGATGGGGCACTCTTCCTCCCCACTGACACCAACGATGGGGCACTCTTCCTCCCCACTGACACCAACGATGGGGCACTCTTCCTCCCCACTGACACCAACGATGGGGCACTCTTCCTCCCCACTGACACCAACGATGGGGCACTCTTCCTCCCCACTGACACCAACGATGGGGCACTCTTCCTCCCCACTGACACCAACGATGGGGCACTCTTCCTCCCCACTGACACCAACGATGGGGCACTCTTCCTCCCCACTGACACCAACGATGGGGCACTCTTCCTCCCCACTGACACCAACGATGGGGCACTCTTCCTCCCCACTGACACCAACGATGGGGCACTCTTCCTCCCCACTGACACCAACGATGGGGCACTATTCCTCCCCACTGACACCGATGGGGCACTATTCCTCCCCACTGACACCGATGGGGCACTATTCCTCCCCACTGACACCGATGGGGCACTATTCCTCCCCACTGACACCGATGGGGCACTATTCCTCCCCACTGACACCAACGATGGGGCACTATTCCTCCCCACTGACACCAACGATGGGGCACTAGTCCTCCCACAGACACCAACGATGGGGCACTAGTCCTCCCACAGACACCAACGTTGGGTTAATATTCCTCCCACTGATACCAACGATGGGGCACTATTCCTACCACTGACACCAACGATGGGGCACTATTTCTCCCACTGATACCAATGATGGGGCACTATTCCTCCCGCTGATACTAATGATGGGGCACTATTCCTCCCACTGACACCAATGATGGGGCACTATTTCTGCAGCACTGACATATTTACTCTGACAGCAACAGGGTGTTGCCCTCACAATATACAGGTCAGTCCTTGCAGTGCTGCAGGAGGAGATTTCTCATCTGCAGTTAAAAAAAGAACGTATATGCCCAAGCATGGGGTCCGGGGGCAGTCAGTGGGTGCATCGCTGCTATGCTTTGGCATATATTTTTTTCACTTTTCTTCTAGTACAGATTTCTTCATCCACATTGATCCATGTGAATAGAGGAAACTGACACCAACGACGGGGCACTATTCCTCCCCACTGACACCAACGACGGGGCACTATTCCTCCCCACTGACACCAACGACGGGGCACTATTCCTCCCCACTGACACCAACGACGGGGCACTATTCCTCCCCACTGACACCAACGACGGGGCACTATTCCTCCCCACTGACACCAACGACGGGGCACTATTCCTCCCCACTGACACCAACGACGGGGCACTATTCCTCCCCACTGACACCAACGACGGGGCACTATTCCTCCCCACTGACACCAACGACGGGGCACTATTCCTCCCCACTGACACCAACGACGGGGCACTATTCCTCCCCACTGACACCAACGACGGGGCACTATTCCTCCCCACTGACACCAACGACGGGGCACTATTCCTCCCCACTGACACCAACGACGGGGCACTATTCCTCCCCACTGACACCAACGACGGGGCACTATTCCTCCCCACTGACACCAACGACGGGGCACTATTCCTCCCCACTGACACCAACAATGGGGCAACAATGGGGAACTATTCCTCCCCACTGGCACCAACAATGGGGCAACAATGGGGAACTATTCCTCCCCCTGATACCAACGATGGGGCAATATTCCTCCCACTAACTCCAAAGATTGGACACTATTCCTCCCCACTGACACCAACGATGGGGAACTATTCCTCCCCACTGACACCAGCGCGGGGGCACTATTCCTCCCCACTGACACCAAGGATGGGGCATTATTCCTCTCCACTGACACCAACGATGGGGCACTATTCCTCCCACTGACACCAACGATGGGGCACTATTCCTCCCACTGACACCAACGATGGGGCACTATTCCTCCCACTGACACCAACGATGGGGCACTATTCCTCCCACTGACACCAACGATGGGGCACTATTCCTCCCACTGACACCAACGATGGGGCACTATTCCTCCCACTGACACCAACGATGGGGCACTATTCCTCCCACTGACACCAACGATGGGGCACTATTCCTCCCACTGACACCAACGATGGGGCACTATTCCTCCCACTGACACCAACGATGGGGCACTATTTATCCAACTGACACCAACGATGGGGCACTATTCCTTCCCCCTGATACCAACGATGGGGCTCTATTCCTCCCACTGACACCAACAATGGGGCACTATTTATCCAACTGACACCAATGATGGGGCACTATTCCTTCCCCCTGATACCAACGATGGGGCAATATTCCTCCCACTAACTCCAAAGATGGGGAACTATTCCTCCCCACTGACACCAGCGATGAGGAACTATTCCTCCCCACTGACACCAGCGATGGGGCACTATTCCTCCCCACTGACACCAACTATGGGGCACTATTCCTCCCCACTGACACCAACTATGGGGCACTATTCCTCCCCACTGACACCAACTATGGGACACTATTCCTCCCCACTGACACCAACGATGGGGCACTATTCCTCCCCCCTGATACCAACAATGGGGCAATATTCCTCCCACTAACTCCAAAGATGGGGCACTATTTATCCCACTGTCACTATTGATGAGCGATGTGAATGGAGGCTTTTTTTTTTTTTTTCTTAAGGAATTTGTTTCTTTTTTCTGTCCCTTGGGGCAATATTCTTCTCACTGAAACCAGTGATGGGGCACTATTCCTGCAACTGACACCAACAATGGGGCAACGATGGGGCACTATTCCTCCCACAGATACCAACGATTGGGGCACTATTCCTCCCACAGACACCAACGATGGGGCACTATTCCTCCCCACTGACACCAACGATGGGGCACTATTCCTCCCACAGACACCAACGATGGGGCACTATTCCTCCCACAGACACCAACGGTGGGGCAATATTCCCCCCCATTGACACCAACAATGGGGCACTATTCCTCCCCACTGGCACCGATGGGGCACTATTTCTCCCCACTGGCACCAACGATGGGGCACTATTCCTCCTCACTGACACCAACGATGGGGCGCTATTCCCCCCCCACTGACACCAACGATGGGGCGCTATTCCCCCCCCACTGACACCAACGATGGGGCGCTATTCCCCCCCCACTGACACCAACGATGGGGCGCTATTCCCCCCCCACTGACACCAACGATGGGGCGCTATTCCCCCCCCACTGACACCAACGATGGGGCGCTATTCCCCCCCCCTGACACCAACGATGGGGCGCTATTCCCCCCCCACTGACACCAACGATGGGGCGCTATTCCCCCCCCACTGACACCAACGATGGGGCGCTATTCCCCCCCCACTGACACCAACGATGGGGCGCTATTCCCCCCCCACTGACACCAACGATGGGGCGCTATTCCCCCCCCACTGACACCAACGATGGGGCGCTATTCCCCCCCCACTGACACCAACGATGGGGCGCTATTCCCCCCCCACTGACACCAACGATGGGGCGCTATTCCCCCCCCACTGACACCAACGATGGGGCGCTATTCCCCCCCCACTGACACCAACGATGGGGCGCTATTCCCCCCCCACTGACACCAACGATGGGGCGCTATTCCCCCCCCACTGACACCAACGATGGGGCGCTATTCCCCCCCCACTGACACCAACGATGGGGCGCTATTCCCCCCCCACTGACACCAACGATGGGGCGCTATTCCCCCCCCACTGACACCAACGATGGGGCGCTATTCCCCCCCCACTGACACCAACGATGGGGCGCTATTCCCCCCCCACTGACACCAACGATGGGGCGCTATTCCCCCCCCACTGAAACCAACGATGGGGCGCTATTCCCCCCCCCACTGACACCAACGATGGGGCGCTATTCCCCCCCCACTGACACCAACGATGGGGCGCTATTCCCCCCCCACTGACACCAACGATGGGGCGCTATTCCCCCCCCACTGACACCAACGATGGGGCGCTATTCCCCCCCCACTGACACCAACGATGGGGCGCTATTCCCCCCCCACTGACACCAACGATGGGGCGCTATTCCCCCCCCACTGACACCAACGATGGGGCGCTATTCCCCCCCCACTGACACCAACGATGGGGCGCTATTCCCCCCCCACTGACACCAACGATGGGGCGCTATTCCCCCCCCACTGACACCAACGATGGGGCGCTATTCCCCCCCCACTGACACCAACGATGGGGCGCTATTCCCCCCCCACTGACACCAACGATGGGGCGCTATTCCCCCCCCACTGACACCAACGATGGGGCGCTATTCCCCCCCCACTGTCACCAACGATGGGGCGCTATTCCCCCCCCACTGTCACCAACGATGGGGCGCTATTCCCCCCCACTGTCACCAACGATGGGGCGCTATTTCCCCCACTGACACCAACAATGGGGCGATTTTTCTCCGACTGACATCAATGATGGGCACTGTTCCTCCCGCTGGCAACAATGGAGCACTGTTCCTCCCGCTGGCAACAATGGAGCACTGTTCCTCCCGCTGACACCAACGATGGGGCGCTATTCCCCCCCGCTGACACCAACGATGGGGCGCTATTCCCCCCCGCTGACACCAACGATGGGGCGCTATTCCCCCCCGCTGACACCAACGATGGGGCGCTATTCCCCCCCGCTGACACCAACGATGGGGCGCTATTCCCCCCCGCTGACACCAACGATGGGGCGCTATTCCCCCCCGCTGACACCAACGATGGGGCGCTATTCCCCCCCCGCTGACACCAACGATGGGGCGCTATTCCCCCCCCGCTGACACCAACGATGGGGCGCTATTCCCCCCCCGCTGACACCAACGATGGGGCGCTATTCCCCCCCCGCTGACACCAACGATGGGGCGCTATTCCCCCCCCGCTGACACCAACGATGGGGCGCTATTCCCCCCCCGCTGACACCAACGATGGGGCGCTATTCCCCCCCCGCTGACACCAACGATGGGGCGCTATTCCCCCCCCGCTGACACCAACGATGGGGCGCTATTCCCCCCCCGCTGACACCAACGATGGGGCGCTATTCCCCCCCCGCTGACACCAACGATGGGGCGCTATTCCCCCCCCGCTGACACCAACGATGGGGCGCTATTCCCCCCCCGCTGACACCAACGATGGGGCGCTATTCCCCCCCCGCTGACACCAACGATGGGGCGCTATTCCCCCCCCGCTGACACCAACGATGGGGCGCTATTCCCCCCCGCTGACACCAACGATGGGGCGCTATTCCCCCCCCGCTGACACCAACGATGGGGCGCTATTCCCCCCCCGCTGACACCAACGATGGGGCGCTATTCCCCCCCCGCTGACACCAACGATGGGGCGCTATTCCCCCCCCGCTGACACCAACGATGGGGCGCTATTCCCCCCCCGCTGACACCAACGATGGGGCGCTATTCCCCCCCCGCTGACACCAACGATGGGGCGCTATTCCCCCCCCGCTGACACCAACGATGGGGCGCTATTCCCCCCCCGCTGACACCAACGATGGGGCGCTATTCCCCCCCCGCTGACACCAACGATGGGGCGCTATTCCCCCCCCGCTGACACCAACGATGGGGCGCTATTCCCCCCCCGCTGACACCAACGATGGGGCGCTATTCCCCCCCCCGCTGACACCAACGATGGGGCGCTATTCCCCCCCCCGCTGACACCAACGATGGGGCGCTATTCCCCCCCCGCTGACACCAACGATGGGGCGCTATTCCCCCCCCGCTGACACCAACGATGGGGCGCTATTCCCCCCCCGCTGACACCAACGATGGGGCGCTATTCCCCCCCCGCTGACACCAACGATGGGGCGCTATTCCCCCCCCGCTGACACCAACGATGGGGCGCTATTCCCCCCCCGCTGACACCAACGATGGGGCGCTATTCCCCCCCCGCTGACACCAACGATGGGGCGCTATTCCCCCCCCGCTGACACCAACGATGGGGCGCTATTCCCCCCCCGCTGACACCAACGATGGGGCGCTATTCCCCCCCCGCTGACACCAACGATGGGGCGCTATTCCCCCCCCGCTGACACCAACGATGGGGCGCTATTCCCCCCCCGCTGACACCAACGATGGGGCGCTATTCCCCCCCCGCTGACACCAACGATGGGGCGCTATTCCCCCCCCGCTGACACCAACGATGGGGCGCTATTCCCCCCCCGCTGACACCAACGATGGGGCGCTATTCCCCCCCCGCTGACACCAACGATGGGGCGCTATTCCCCCCCCGCTGACACCAACGATGGGGCGCTATTCCCCCCCCGCTGACACCAACGATGGGGCGCTATTCCCCCCCCGCTGACACCAACGATGGGGCGCTATTCCCCCCCCGCTGACACCAACGATGGGGCGCTATTCCCCCCCCGCTGACACCAACGATGGGGCGCTATTCCCCCCCGCTGACACCAACGATGGGGCGCTATTCCCCCCCCGCTGACACCAACGATGGGGCGCTATTCCCCCCCCGCTGACACCAACGATGGGGCGCTATTCCCCCCCCGCTGACACCAACGATGGGGCGCTATTCCCCCCCCGCTGACACCAACGATGGGGCGCTATTCCCCCCCCGCTGACACCAACGATGGGGCGCTATTCCCCCCCCGCTGACACCAACGATGGGGCGCTATTCCCCCCCCGCTGACACCAACGATGGGGCGCTATTCCCCCCCCGCTGACACCAACGATGGGGCGCTATTCCCCCCCCGCTGACACCAACGATGGGGCGCTATTCCCCCCCCGCTGACACCAACGATGGGGCGCTATTCCCCCCCCGCTGACACCAACGATGGGGCGCTATTCCCCCCCCGCTGACACCAACGATGGGGCGCTATTCCCCCCCCGCTGACACCAACGATGGGGCGCTATTCCCCCCCCGCTGACACCAACGATGGGGCGCTATTCCCCCCCCGCTGACACCAACGATGGGGCGCTATTCCCCCCCCGCTGACACCAACGATGGGGCGCTATTCCCCCCCCGCTGACACCAACGATGGGGCGCTATTCCCCCCCCGCTGACACCAACGATGGGGCGCTATTCCCCCCCCGCTGACACCAACGATGGGGCGCTATTCCCCCCCCGCTGACACCAACGATGGGGCGCTATTCCCCCCCCGCTGACACCAACGATGGGGCGCTATTCCCCCCCCGCTGACACCAACGATGGGGCGCTATTCCCCCCCCGCTGACACCAACGATGGGGCGCTATTCCCCCCCCGCTGACACCAACGATGGGGCGCTATTCCCCCCCCGCTGACACCAACGATGGGGCGCTATTCCCCCCCCGCTGACACCAACGATGGGGCGCTATTCCCCCCCCGCTGACACCAACGATGGGGCGCTATTCCCCCCCCGCTGACACCAACGATGGGGCGCTATTCCCCCCCCGCTGACACCAACGATGGGGCGCTATTCCCCCCCCGCTGACACCAACGATGGGGCGCTATTCCCCCCCCGCTGACACCAACGATGGGGCGCTATTCCCCCCCCGCTGACACCAACGATGGGGCGCTATTCCCCCCCCGCTGACACCAACGATGGGGCGCTATTCCCCCCCCGCTGACACCAACGATGGGGCGCTATTCCCCCCCCGCTGACACCAACGATGGGGCGCTATTCCCCCCCCGCTGACACCAACGATGGGGCGCTATTCCCCCCCCGCTGACACCAACGATGGGGCGCTATTCCCCCCCCGCTGACACCAACGATGGGGCGCTATTCCCCCCCCGCTGACACCAACGATGGGGCGCTATTCCCCCCCCGCTGACACCAACGATGGGGCGCTATTCCCCCCCCGCTGACACCAACGATGGGGCGCTATTCCCCCCCCGCTGACACCAACGATGGGGCGCTATTCCCCCCCCGCTGACACCAACGATGGGGCGCTATTCCCCCCCCGCTGACACCAACGATGGGGCGCTATTCCCCCCCCGCTGACACCAACGATGGGGCGCTATTCCCCCCCCGCTGACACCAACGATGGGGCGCTATTCCCCCCCCGCTGACACCAACGATGGGGCGCTATTCCCCCCCCGCTGACACCAACGATGGGGCGCTATTCCCCCCCCGCTGACACCAACGATGGGGCGCTATTCCCCCCCCGCTGACACCAACGATGGGGCGCTATTCCCCCCCCGCTGACACCAACGATGGGGCGCTATTCCCCCCCCGCTGACACCAACGATGGGGCGCTATTCCCCCCCCGCTGACACCAACGATGGGGCGCTATTCCCCCCCCGCTGACACCAACGATGGGGCGCTATTCCCCCCCCGCTGACACCAACGATGGGGCGCTATTCCCCCCCCGCTGACACCAACGATGGGGCGCTATTCCCCCCCCGCTGACACCAACGATGGGGCGCTATTCCCCCCCCGCTGACACCAACGATGGGGCGCTATTCCCCCCCCGCTGACACCAACGATGGGGCGCTATTCCCCCCCCGCTGACACCAACGATGGGGCGCTATTCCCCCCCCGCTGACACCAACGATGGGGCGCTATTCCCCCCCCGCTGACACCAACGATGGGGCGCTATTCCCCCCCCGCTGACACCAACGATGGGGCGCTATTCCCCCCCCGCTGACACCAACGATGGGGCGCTATTCCCCCCCCGCTGACACCAACGATGGGGCGCTATTCCCCCCCCGCTGACACCAACGATGGGGCGCTATTCCCCCCCCGCTGACACCAACGATGGGGCGCTATTCCCCCCCCGCTGACACCAACGATGGGGCGCTATTCCCCCCCCGCTGACACCAACGATGGGGCGCTATTCCCCCCCCGCTGACACCAACGATGGGGCGCTATTCCCCCCCCGCTGACACCAACGATGGGGCGCTATTCCCCCCCCGCTGACACCAACGATGGGGCGCTATTCCCCCCCCGCTGACACCAACGATGGGGCGCTATTCCCCCCCCGCTGACACCAACGATGGGGCGCTATTCCCCCCCCGCTGACACCAACGATGGGGCGCTATTCCCCCCCCGCTGACACCAACGATGGGGCGCTATTCCCCCCCCGCTGACACCAACGATGGGGCGCTATTCCCCCCCCGCTGACACCAACGATGGGGCGCTATTCCCCCCCCGCTGACACCAACGATGGGGCGCTATTCCCCCCCCGCTGACACCAACGATGGGGCGCTATTCCCCCCCCGCTGACACCAACGATGGGGCGCTATTCCCCCCCCGCTGACACCAACGATGGGGCGCTATTCCCCCCCCGCTGACACCAACGATGGGGCGCTATTCCCCCCCCGCTGACACCAACGATGGGGCGCTATTCCCCCCCCGCTGACACCAACGATGGGGCGCTATTCCCCCCCCGCTGACACCAACGATGGGGCGCTATTCCCCCCCCGCTGACACCAACGATGGGGCGCTATTCCCCCCCCGCTGACACCAACGATGGGGCGCTATTCCCCCCCCGCTGACACCAACGATGGGCACTGTTCCCCCCGCTGACACCAACGATGGGCACTGTTCCCCCCGCTGACACCAACGATGGGCACTGTTCCCCCCGCTGACACCAACGATGGGCACTGTTCCCCCGCTGACACCAACGATGGGCACTGTTCCTCCCGCTGACACCAACGATGGGCACTGTTCCTCCCGCTGACACCAATGATGGGGCAATATTCCTCCCACTAACTCCAAAGATGGGGCACCATTTATCCCACTGTCACTATTGATGAGCGATGTGAATGGAGGGTTTTTTTTTTTTAAGGAATTTGTTTCTTTTTTCTGGCCCTTGGGGCAATATTCTTCTCACTGACATTAATAATGGGACATAATTCCTTTCACTGAAACCAGTGATGGAGCACTATTCCTGCAACTGACACCAACACTGAGGCACTATTCCTCCCCACTGACACCAACGATGGGACACTATTCCTCCCCACTGACACCAACGAGGAGACACTATTCCTCCCTACTGACACCAACGATGGGACACTATTCCTCCCCACTGACACCCACGATGGGACAATATTCCTCCCACTAACTCCAAAGATGGGGCACTATTTATCCCATTGTCACTATTGATGAGCAATGTGAATGGAAGAATTTTATTTTTTAAGGAATTTGTTTCTTTCTTCTGGCCCTTGGGGCAATATTCTTCCCACTGAAATTAATGGGACATAATTCCTCTCACTGAAACCAGTGATGGAGCACTATTCCTGCAACTGACATCGATGGTGGGGCACTATTCCTCCCACTAACACCAACGACGGGGAACTATTTCTCCCACTGACACCAACGATAGTGCATTATTCCTCCAACTAATACCAATGATGGAGCACTACTCCTTCCATTGACAACAATGATAGGGCACTATTCCTCCCCAAGATACCAATGATGGGGCATTATTCCTTCCACTGACACCAGTGATGGGGCACTATTCCTTCCACTGACACCAGTGATGGGGCACTATTCCTCCCACTGATACCAGTGATGGGGCACTATTCCTCCCACTGATATCAGTAGGAGGAATAGTGCCCCATCATTGGTATCAGTGGGAGGAATAGTGCCCCATCATTAGTATCAGTGGCAGGAATAGTGCCCCATCACTGGTGTCAGTGGAAGGAATAGTGCCCCATCACTGGTGTCAGTGGAAGGAATAGTGCCCCATCACTGGTGTCAGTGGAAGGAATAGTGCCCCATCACTGGTGTCAGTGGAAGGAATAATGCCCCATCATTGGTATCTTGGGGAGGAATAGTGCCCCATCATTGTTGTCAATGGAAGGAGTAGTGCTCCATCATTGGTATTAGTTGGAGGAATAATGCACTATTGTTGGTGTCAGTGGGAGAAATAGTTCCCCGTCGTTGTTGTTAATGGGAGGAATAGTGCCCCACCATCGATATCAGTTGCAGGAATAGTGCTCCATCACTGGTATCAGTAGGAGGAATAGTGCCCCATCATTGGTACCAGTGATGGGGCACCATTCCTCCAAATGATACCAATGATGGGGCACTATTCCTCCCACTGATACCAATGATGGGGCACTATTCCTCCCACTGATACCAATGATGGGGCACTATTCCTCCCACTGATACCAGTGATGGGGCACTATTCCTACCACTGATACCAGTGATGGGGCACTATTCCTCCCACTGATACCAGTGGTGGGGCACTATTCCTCCCACTGATACCAAGGATGGGCACTATTCCTCCCACTGATACCAAGGATGGGCACTATTCCTTCCACTGATACCAGTGATGGGGCATTATTCCTCCCACTGATACCAGTGATGGGGCATTATTCCTCCCACTGATACCAATGATGGGGCACTATTACCCCCACTGATACCAAGGATGGGCACTATTCCTCCCCGCTGACACCAATGATGGGGCACTATTCCTCCCCACTGACACAAACGATGGGGCACGATTTATCCAATTGACACCAATGATGTGGCACTACTCCTCCCACTGAGACCAATGATGGGGCATTATTCCTCTCACTTATACCAATGATGGGCACTATTCCTTCCACTGACAACAATGGGGCACTATTCCTCCCACAGACAACAATGGGGCACTATTCCTCCCACTGACACCAATGATGGGGCACTATTTCTCTAATACCAAAAATAAGGCATTGTTCACTCTCACTGATGCCAGAACATTTCCTCCTCTCACTGGCCACAGTTCGGCCCCTCTATAGTCTGAAGAACAATAAATTGGCCCTTTATTTAGAGAGTTTAGCGATCCCTGCTATATACCTTCACCAACTCTCTCTTAGATGCTTTGCCATGTAAATATTTTAAAGATTTTTAACCTTCACCGTCCTCACTTAGACACTAAAGAGCCATTTACATACCGGTTAGTTCCCTCACGACCCACTCTAACCTAGAGACTTTACAAACACATCTATCACAGTCCTGTTATAAGTCGCTGATCGCTGGCATTACTAGAGAGAAAAATATTCCTGTATACATACTGCTATTAGTAGATGATATCATTTTCACGCACACCAATTAATATACACTTACTGGGATTTTGTTTACCAAAGACATGTAACAGAGTACATTTTGGCCTGAATTGATGAAGAAATTTTATTTTTGTTACTTTTTTTTTATGGGATATGTAAAGTAAAAAATATTGTTTTTTTTTCCATTTATAGTGCGGGAAATTAATAACCCAATAGTGATCAAATATCACCAAAAGAAATCTCTATTTGCATGTAAAGAATTACATAAATTGTATTTATGTACAGCGTTGCATGAAAGTGCAATTGTCACTTAAAGTAGTGCAGCGCCATATAGCAAGAAAATGTTCTGGTCATGAAGGGGGGTAAATCTTCCAGAGGGTAAGTGGTTAATGTGCTATACAACATTCTCCATTTACTGGGCTGTTTATTACACCTTTCAAAATCTCCCCTTTTTCAAGGAGCTACAGTCACTGTAATGGGCCTAGCTTGATTCTTTGTCCAGTAACTTCATATTAACGATACATGCGGTCATGTAACTTTACAGATATTTTAACATGCCCTAAGGAACATGTGTCAAACACAAGGCCCACGGGCCATATCCAAGTCCCAGCAGTTGGCAGCACAGAGGACAGGACTCCTCCTACAGATCCTGTGCCTCTCTGTGCAGCCGCAGCACCCCCTCATCGCTGCCTCCCCTGGTCTCAGGATTCAGCAGATTCTGGCAGCTGACTCCAGCCCTCCTCTGGTCCCCCTCCAGATCCTGAACTTTCTACTTCCCAGCACACTTGCCCTCCACTTTTTCCCAGCAGCAGCACAAAATAAGAAAATAAGGGGGGGTGCACTGTGATGTAAGGGAGGGTAGGGGGAACCTTGACCTCTGATGGTGGGGGGAGGCTCATGATATCTGATGTAAGGGGGGGGGGGGGTGCCCTGGATGTCTAGTCTTACAGAGACAGTCAGCCCTTTGAGGGCATCCATAATGCGGATGGGGCCCACTATGATAAAGAATTTGACACCCCTGCCCTGAGGTAACGTAACTTACTTTTTAAAAGGTTTTTTATATCTGATCTAGAGGTACATTGTCACTTACTTAGACATTTATCCAGAACTAGTGGTAACTATTATACACATTATCTAGTCAAATAATAATATATACAATAACATACAACTACATGAGGAAAACTATTATTTAACATCTAAGCTACACGTTATACATTGTGGAATATCCAGTTCCGGTTATTACACTTCAGTGTCATTATTAGAAAATATCCAATCACTGTCTGTTTGGGAAATTTCATTCATCTACCTATCTTAACTGCTTGCTGACCGCTTCACATAGGAATACGGTGGCAAAGCGGGCTCCCTGCACTGGACCACGTACTTAGAATGCGATCCGAGCACCGGGACAGGGGGTGCACACATGTGCCCGCCAGACCAGCACTGCTTTGATTCGGTACAGCACTCATCAGTCATCATGCTGATCTGCTGTAATGAATCACAGATCAGCTGGTTCCTGTGTTTACAAAACATTAATCAAAAAAGTAAAAAAAAAACTTAAAAAATTAAAAAGAAAACAAACGTTAAGAAAGTTAAAAACAAATTGTTGTTTTGTTGACTTCATGTTATATTGTTACTGTGTTTTATTGTTAATCGTTGTTTGCTTTGCAGGAAGACCAATCAGCTGCAGCACTGACATGTTTACTCTGACAGAATGTATACGCCCAAATATGGGGGCCGGGGGCGGTCAGTGGGTGGATCGCTCCTATACTTCGGCATATATTTTTTTTCCGTTTTCTTCTGGCACAGATTTCTTCATCCACATTGATCGATGTGAATGGAGGAATCCATATGTTTTATTTTTAGGTATGTGTTCTTCTTGAGGCAATATTCCTCCCACAGACATTAACCACTTGCCTACCGGGCACTTATATCCCGTTCCTTACCAGGCCAATTTTCAGCTTTCAGCGCTGTCGCAATTTGAAGGACAATTGCGTGATCATGCAACATTATTCCCATATGGAATTTTTATTATTTTTTTCTCACAAATCGAGCTTTCTTTTGGTGGTATTTACTTGCTGCTGGGTGTTTTACTTTTTGCGCCATAAACAAAAAAAGAGCAAAAAAAAAAGTTCCTTTGTTTCTATTATAACATTTTGCAAACTGGTCATTTTTCTCCTTCACTGATCTGCGTTGATGAAGCTGCACTGATAGGCAGCACTAATGAGTTGGGTAATGATATTCGGCGATGATAGGCGATACTGACTGGCGCAACTGCTGGGAACTGACTGGCGGCACTGACTGGTGGCACAGGTGGGTGGCACTGCTGGGTACTTGTGGGCAGAACTGGTGGGTGGCACTGCTTGGCACAGGTGAGTGGCACTGCTTGGCACAGGTGGGCGGCACTGCTGGGCAGAAGTGGTGGGTGGCACTGCTGAGCACTGATGATCGGTGCCGATCCCTGCTTTGACAACTGCCGGTTCTCAACAGTACTTTCCTCACGCTCTGAAAGTAGTCAGAATAATAATATATACAATAACATACAACTACATGGGGGAAACAATGTTTTACATCAAAGCTACACATTATACAGTGTGGAATATCCATTTCCGGTTATTACACTTCAGTGTCATTATTGGGAAATTTCATTCCTCTACCTATCTTAACTGTTTGCAGACCGCTTCACGTAGGAATACGTTGGCAAAGTGGGCTCCCTGCACTGGATCACGTACTTCATACACCATTCAAGCACCCGGACAGGGGGTGCACACGTGTGCCAGCCAGCCCGGCACTGCTTTGATTTGGTACAGCACCGATCAGTCATCATGCTGATCTGCTGTAACGAATCACAGATCAGCCGGTTCCTGTGTTTACAAAACATAAATCACAAGGTAGAAAGAAAAATTTACAAAATTAACTGGTTGCCGACCAGCCACTGTATAAAAACGGCGACAGGGTGGCACCGCTGCACAAAATCACGTTTTAAAACGTCATTCGCACTCCCGTTGTTTTCGCAGGCAGGGGGGCGCGCCCAAGCCCCCGCCGACCCGTGGGTGTCACGATTCGATCTCAAGTACAAAAAAAAATTTAGGAAATTAAAAAGTAAACAAAAAGGTTAAAAAAAAATGTTTTGTTGACTTCATGTTATATTGTTACTGTGAGGAGGATGATGATGGAGGAGGAGATGATGGAGGAGGGGGAGGAGATGATGGAGGAGGGGGAGGAGGAGGAGAAGGAGATGATGGAGGAGGAGGAGGAGAAGATGGAGGAAGAGGACATGGAGGAGGAAGAGCAGATGGAGATGATGGAGGAGGAGATGGGATGATGGAGAAGGAGATGGGATGATGGAGAAGGAGATGGGGATGGAAGAGGAGGAGATGATGGAGGAGGAGGAGATGGAGATGATGGAGGAGACGATAGAGGAGGAGGTGGAGAAGATGAAGGAGGGGGAGATGCAGGAGGAGGAGGAGATAGAGATGGAGGAGCAGATAGAGGTGATGGATGGGGATGATGGAGGAAGAGGAGATGATGGAGGAGATGGAGATGGAAGAGGATGAGATGATGGAGATGGGAAGAGGATGAGATGATGGAGGAGGAGGAGATGGAGATGATGGAGGAGGAGGAGATGGAGGAAGAGATAGGAGGAGGAGGAAGAGATGGAGGAGGAAGAGGAGATGATGGAGGAAAAGGAGATGATGGAGGAAGAGGAGATGATGGAGGAAGAGGAGATGATGGAGGAAGAGGAGATGATGGAGGAAGAGGAGATGATGGAGGAAGAGGAGATGATGGAGGAAGAGGAGATGGAGGAGGAAGAGAAGATGGGGATGATGGAGGAGGAGATGGGGATAATGGAGGAGATAGAAATGGAGGAGATGGAGATGATGGGAGGAGATGGAGATGATGGGAGGAGGAGGAGATGGAGGAGGAGGAGGAGGAAAAAAGAAAGAAGAAAGGGAGAAGAAAAAGAAAGAAGAAAGGGAGAAGAAAAAGAAAGAAGAAAGGGAGAAGAAAAAGAAAGAAGAAAGGGAGAAGAAAAAGAAAGAAGAAAGGGAGAAGAGAAAGAAAGAAAGAAAGAAAGAAGGGGAGAAGAAAAAGAAAGAAGGAAAGAAGAAGAAATGAAGAGAAGAAGAAAAGCAAAGAAAACAAAGAAAAGAAGAGGAAAAGAAGAAAGAAAAGAAAAGGAAAAGAAGAAAAGAAAGAAGAAAAGAAGAAGAGGAAAAGAAGAAAGCAGAGGAAAAGAAGAAAGAAAAGAAGGAGGAAGAGAAGAAAGAAAAGAAGGAGGAAGAGGAAAAGAAGAAGAAAGAAGAGGAAAAGAAGAAGAAAGAAGAGGAAAAGAAGAAGAAAGAAGAGGAAAAGAAGAAGAAAGAAGAGGAAAAGAAGAAAAAAAAGAAAGGAAAAGAAGAAGAAAAGGAGAGGAAAAGAAGAAAAAAAATAGGAAAAGAAGAAAGAAAAGAAGAGGAAAAGAAGAAAGAAAAGAAGAGGAAAAGAAGAAAGAAAAGAAGAGGAAAAGAAGATGAAGAAAAAGAGAGGAAAAGAAGAAGAAAAAGGAGAGGAAAAGAGGAGAAGAGGAAAAGAAAAAAAAGAAGAGGAAAAGAAAAAGAGGCAAAGAAGAGAAAAAGAAGAAGAGGCAAAGACAAAAGAGATGGAATAGAAGAAAGAAAAGAAGAAAGAGAAGGAAAAGAAGAAAGGAAAGGAAAAAAAGGAAGAAAAGAAGAGGAAACGAAGAAAGAAAAGAAGAGGAAATGAAGAAAAAAAAAAGAAAAAAAAGAAGAAGAGGAAAAGAAAAAAAGAAGAGGAAAAGAAGAAGAGGCAAAGAAGAAAAGAGAAAAAGAAGAAGAGGCAAAGAAAAAAGAGAAGGAATAGAAGAAGGAAAAGAAGAAAGTAAAGGAAAAGAAGAAAGCAGAGGAAAAGAAGAAAGAAGAAGAAAAGAAGAGGAAAAGAAGAATGAAAAGAAGAGGAAAAGAAGAAGAGGAAAAGAAAAAAAGAAGAGGAAAAGAATAAAGAGAAGGAATAGAAGAAAGAAAAGAATAAAGAGAAGGAAAAGAAGAAAGGAAAGGAAAAAAAGGAAGAAAAGAAGAGGAAACGAAGAAAGAAAAGAAGAGGAAAAGAAGACAGAAAAGAAGAGGAAATGAAGAAAAAAAAAGAAAAAAAAGAAGAAGAGGAAAAGAAAAAAAGAAGAGGAAAAGAAGAAGAGGCAAAGAAGAAAAGAGAAAAAGAAGAAGAGGCAAAGAAAAAAGAGAAGGAATAGAAGAAGGAAAAGAAGAAAGCAGAGGAAAAGAAAAAAGCAGAGGAAAAGAAGAAAGAAGAAGAAAAGAAGAAAGAAAAGAAGAGGAAAAGAAGAATGAAAAGAAGAGGAAAAGAAGAAGAGGAAAAGAAAAAAAGAAAAGGAAAAGAATAAAGAGAGGGAATAGAAGAAAGAAAAGAATAAAGAGAAGGAAAAGAAGAAAGAAAAAAGAAAAGAAGAAAGAAGAGGAAAAAAGAAAGAAAAGGAAAAGAAGAAAGAAAAGAGGAAAAGAAGCAAGAAAAGAAGAGGAAAAGAAGAAAGAAGAGGAAAAGAAGAAAGAAAAGAAGAGGAAAAGAAGAAAGAAAAGAAGAGGAAAAGAAGAAAGAAAAGAAGAGGAAAAGAAGAAAGAAAAGAAGAGGAAAAGAAGGGGAAAAGAAGAAAGAGAAGGAATAGAAGGAGGTGAAGAGGAAAAGAAGAAGAAAGAAGAGGAAAAGAAGAAGAAAGAAGAGGTAAAGAAGAAAGAAAAGAAGGAGGAAAAGAAGAAAGAAGAAAAAAGAAGGAGAAAGAAGAGGAAAAGAAGAAAGAAAAGAAGAGGAAAAGAAGAGGAAAAGAAGAAGGGGAAAAGAAGAAAGAGAAGGAATAGAAGGAGGTAAAGAAGAAAGAAAAGAAGAAAGAAGGAGGAAAAGAAGAAGAAAGAAGAGAAAAAGAAGAAAGAAAAGAAGGAGGAAAAGAAGAAAGAAGAAAAAAAAGGAGAAAGAAGAGGAAAAGAAGAAGAAAAGAAGAGGAAAAGAAGAAAAGAAAGAAGAAAAGAAGAAGGGGAAAAGAAGAAAGAGAAGGAAAAGAAGAAAAGAAAGAAGAAAAGAAGGGGAAAAGAAGAAAGAGAAGGAATAGAAGAAGGAAAAGAAGAAGGAAAAGAAGAGGAAAAGAAGAAGGAAAAGAAGAGGAAAAGAAGAAGGAAAAGAAGAAAAGAAAAGAAAGAAGAAAAGAAGAAGAAAAGAAGAAGGAAAAAAAGAAAGAAGAAAAGAAAGAGGAAAAGAAGAAAGAGAAGAAATAGAAGAAAGAAAAGAAGAGGAAAAGAAGAAAGAAGAGGAAAAGACTAAGAAAAGAAGAGGAAAAGATAAAAGAAAAGAAGAGGAAAGAAAAGAAGAGGAAAAGAAGAAAGAAAAGAAGAGGAAAAGAAGAAAGAAAAGAAGAGGAAAAGAAGAAAGAAAAGAAGAGGAAAAGAAGACAGAAAAGAGGAAAAGAAGAAGAAAAGAGGAAAAGAAGAAAGAGAAGGAATAGAAGAAAGAAAAGAAGAAAGAAAAGGAAAAGAAGAAAGAAAAGAAGAGGAAAAGAAGAAGGAAAAGAAGAGGAAAAGAAGAAGGAAAAGAAGAGGAAAAGAAGAAGGAAAAGAAGAAAAGAAAAGAAAGAAGAAAAGAAGAGGAAAAGAAGAAGGAAAAAAAGAAAGAAGAGGAAAAGAAGAAAGAGAAGAAATAGAAGAAAGAAAAGAAGAGGAAAAGAAGAAAGAAGAGGAAAAGACTAAGAAAAGAAGAGGAAAAGATAAAGAAAAGAAGAGGAAAGAAAAGAAGAGGAAAAGAAGAAAGAAAAGAAGAGGAAAAGAAGAAAGAAAAGAAGAGGAAAAGAAGAAAGAAAAGAAGAGGAAAAGAAGACAGAAAAGAGGAAAAGAAGAAGAAAAGAGGAAAAGAAGAAAGAGAAGGAATAGAAGAAAGAAAAGAAGAAAGAAAAGGAAAAGAAGAAAGAAAAGAAGAGGAAAAGAAGAAAGAAGAGGAAAAGAAGGAGAAAAGAAGAGGAAAAGAAGAAAGAAGAGGAAAAGAAGAAGAAAAGAGGAAAAGAAGAAAGAGAAGGAATAGAAGAAAGAAAAAAGAAAAGAAGAAAGAAAAGGAAAAGAAAGAAAACAATAGGAAAAGAAAAGGAAGAGGAAAGAGAAGGAAAAGAAGAAAAAGAAGAAAGAAGAGAAAAATAATTGGAAAAGAAGAGGAAAAGAAGAAAGAGAAGGAAAAGAAGAAAGAGAAGAAAAAGAAGAAAGAAGAGAAAAATAATTGGAAAAGAAGATGAAAAGAAGAAAGAAAAGAAGAGGAAAAGAAGAAAGAAAAGAAGAGGAAAAGAAGAAAAGAAAAGGAAAAGAAGAAAGAAAAGAAGAGAAAAAGAAGAAAGAGAAGGAATAGAAGAAAGGAAAGAAGAAAGCAACGGAAAAGAAGAAAGCAGAAGAAAAGAAGAAAGAAAAGAAGAGGAAAAGAAGAAAGAAGAGGAAAATAAGAAGAAAAGAAGAGGAAAAGAAGAAAGAAGAGGAAAAGAAGACAAAAAAGAAGAGGAAAAGAAGAAGAAAGAAGAGGAAAAGAAGAGGAAAATAAGGAGTAAAAGAAGACAGAAAAGAAGAGGAAAAGAAGAAAGAAAAGAAGAAAGAAGAGGAAAAGAAGGAGGAAAAGAAGGAGGAAAAGAAGACAGAAAAGAAGAGGAAAAGAAGACAGAAAAGAAGAGGAAAGAAGACAAAAAAGAAGAGGAAAAGAAGAAAAAAAAGAAGAGGAAAACAAGAAAGAAAAGAAGAGGAAAAGAAGAAAAAAAAGAAGAAAAGAAGAGGAAAAGAAGAAGAGGAAAAGAATCAAGAAAAGTAGAAGATGAAAAGAAGAAAGAAAAGAAGAAAGCAGAGGAAAAGAAGAAAGAAGCAAAGAGGAAAAGAAGAAAGAAGAGGAAAAGAAGAGGAAAAGAAGAAAGAAAAGAAGAGGAAAAGAAGAAAGAAGAGGAAAAGAAGAAAGAAGAGGAAAAAAAGGAGGAAAAGAAAAAGAAGAAGAAAGAGGAAAAAAAGAAGGAGGAAAAGAAAAAGAGAAGAAAGAGGAAAAAAAGGAGGAAAAGAAAAAGAAGAAGAAAGAGTAAGAAAAGGAGGAAAAGAAAAAGAAGAAGAAAGAGGAAGAAAAGAAAAAGAAGAAGAAAGAGGAAGAAAAGAAAAAGAAGAAGAAAGAGGAAGAAAAGAAAAAGAAGAAGAAAGAGGAAGAAAAGAAAAAGAAGAAAAAGCAGGAAGAAGAAAAGGAGAAGGAAGAAGAGGAGACATGTTTAAAAGCAAAACGTTAAAAATATTGGTTTTTTTTCAAAAAATAAAAAACGCACAAGCGATCAAATACCACAGAAAGAAAGCTCTATTTGTGGGAAAAGGACAAATTTCATTTGGGTGCAGCGTTGCATGACTGCACAATTGTCAGTTAAATTAACACAGCGCCATATCGCAAAACAGGGCCTGGTCAGGAGTGGGGGGGGGGGGGAATCCTCTGGAGGGCAAGTGGTTAAAGTGGTTGTAAAGGCTCAACGTTTTTTATCTTGAATACATGAAGTTAAAAACAGACTTGTGTACAGCAGCCCCCACTTCCCTGAGCCCCCCCTCATTCCAGGAATGGAGCCAAGCCATGCTGTGTGTGTGTAAATGGTCACACACAGCAGCAGCTCAGGAGTGAGCCTGCTCGAGTGCCCTCATATTCAGAAGAAGCCACGTGACAGTGGTGTAACGCGTGGAGCGCATTGACGTCATTTCCGGGTGGAGCTCGGTGACGTGTTTCCGGTGACGCACTTCCGGTTTTTGCCAAACGTGATTTCCTATTACTCCCATAGGATATGGGGGAACCGCTTGTTAACTACTAGGAGCATGTGAGTTATTCGTCTGGTCTTTATATTTAATAATCGTTACATATTGCGCAATGGAGATCTCTCTTTTTGCTTAATCTTCCATGGTCCATGGATATATGGCTGAGTCATCTTATATAATAAGATTTTGAGTCGTGGGGACAAGATATATCCTGGTGTCGGTCTGGAACATCATTTAAATAAATGATCTGTGACCTCTAGGGGTCGAATGTTGGAGGTGAGGAGGCACTCTGGATATTTAGGATTGATGCACTGGAGTGACACCTTGGTCTGAGCACAATTTTGATGAAGAAGCACCTATTTATATCTTAATTTTCACAGAAGAATGATAGCATGATTTTGCACATGATGATATTAGATGTATATTGATTGCATTTTAACACTTGGCACTTTTTGAGATTATTCACTGTGATTTTTTATTATATTTATTAAGACATTATATATGTAAGTAAGCACTTGGTCACCCTTATTTAAGTCGTGTGTGCACATGTTTAACCAGTTTTTAGCCACTTGGGGGCAGACTGGTTTTATATGAATTATATATTTTTATTGTGTTTACACATATAATATTTATTAAGCACTAGTCACTTTCTTTTTTTGTTTTATATATATTTGTACAATATTTTGGTTTTGTGTATAGTACTATTATAGCAGAGCGCTTCATCCAATATTTAATATTTATGTTGTGTGCAAAACCAATGCACAGAGCAGGTAAGTATGACACATTTATTTTTCTTAATCTGCCTTTAATATCACTTTAAGGAACCCAAAGATATGGGTGGGGGTCCAGTCAGCAAAGCCCAACAGCAACACACGGCACAGTGGTAGAAACTGTGAGGCACTTTTAGTGCATTATCATAGCCAAGAATTTTATGGAGAAGACTGTGAATTCCTAAGATATGAGGGGTCTCCATTTACTAATCACCACCCATAATTCAAATATCCATTTTAGGTGGACTGACCCATAAAGCAGATTTATACAGTAATCTCCTCTTCTTGCCCAAATCTGAGTATAGAAATGCCCGTAGCGAATAGGGAAGAATGGAAATAGCGCAGGGCATACATGACTAGGCCCAGAGTGGTTGGGAACGGAAAGGGTTAAAAAATTTAGCTCCAAGGGGTGGGGAATGGGATTGGGAATAATTGGATTGGCAGACGTGGAGTGTAGGAGGTGTCTGTGGCACCGTAGGGTGGGGGTTGCTGCGGAAGGGGCGTCATTGCAGCTGGATGAGTGCAAGGACCAGAGCTTCATTTGAGCTGGGTCCTGCAATTCCCCCTCCTATCTGACCTGCGGCATGGAGGCCCTGGTGGCACAGCTTCGGGAGGCGGCGGAAGAGCGAGGTATGGGCTGGTTGCAGGGCCGGGTCTCTGATCTGTTGGGAGACCCGGTCTTGTCACCAGCAGCGGGGGGGCGGGGGCGCCCATGTGCTCGGAGGTCTAGGCCTCCGGAGCGCTTTAGTCCGGCCCCGCCCCCTGGAGCTCAGCGCCGCATTGGGAGCCCCCCTCGGGACCCTCCGGCCCCGCTGGCAGGGCGCTCACTGGCCTCTGCTAGCGGCGGTGCCGGGAGGAATCCCCGGCGATGGCGGAGCTCGGCGGGCGGGGTTTCGTCGGGTGGCCCCTCCTCCCCGCCCGCACGGAGAGGAGGACGACACGTGGTGTGCTCGGCGGGCGAGGTTTCGCCGGGTGGCCCCTCCACCCCGCCAGCACAGAGAAGCGGCCGTGGAGTGCGCTCGGCGGGCGGGGCTTCGCCGAGTGGGCCCTCCGTCCCGCCAGCGCGGAGAGGAGGCCGTGTCGTGAGTCCGGTGGGCGGGGTTTCGCCAGGTGGCCCCTCCCCCCCGCCCGCACGGAGAGGAGGACGTGCAGTGCGCTCGGCGGGCGGGGTTTCGTCTGCTAGTCCCTCCCCCCCGCCCGCACGGCGTGGCGGCAGGAGAGGGAGTGCTTTTACCGGCTCCTCCGCTGACATTGTGCCTGTCAGGGAGGGAGCTCGGCGCGGGAGGCGGTCAGCTGCGGCTGCTGGGCTGTCCCCTGATGCGGCTGGTGGGCCCCCTGGACGGTCGGGAGCCGGGGCTCCCAGAAGCCGGAAGAAGACGTGCAGCGCTGGGCGGAGTGCTGCTGGACGGAGCCCAGGGCTGGCGACAGGGATGGCTGGTGCCCAGAGGCAGAGTCGGGAGCGGCACAACCCTGCGGGACCCGTGGCTCCTGGGACTGGGAGGCCATCCGGTCGTCGAGTGGTGGACGAGAGGTCGGAGGGCGAGCTGTCTGAACCCGATGCGGGGGTGACGGCTCGTCGCTCTTCATCGATGGAGCGGGAGTGCGCGGCTGATGGGACATCTCCTAGGCAGCCTGGTGAGTTATCTGTTCCTGTGTCTGTCTCTTTTTCTTCTGCGTTGCGGGATCTGCTGGGGGGCGGTCAGGCCGCCCCGGTGGGTGCGGCCTCGGCGGCGGTCGTTGGCGGCGTTCCCCTGTCTGGTTTTGGTGGGGGTCTCGGGGAGGTACTTTCCGGTTTGCGGGACTTGGTGCGGCGGCTGGAGCGGGGCGGTGTTGGGACCCCTGGGCCTGTTTCTGCGTGGCTCCCGCCGGCCGGTGGGGACGGGCTCGCGGTTCCGGGACGGGACAGCGGGGTAGTGCGGGGCCTGGGGGTCTCTTCTCCGCTTGGTTCTGGGCCTGGGGTGGTTTCCGCGGAGTCTGGGATTATGGGTTCTGCGGTTCCTTCCGCGTTTTTGGGGGAGGGTTCGGGGGTGTCCGGACCTGTCGGCGTGGCGGACTCTGCGAAGGGGGAAGTGTATGTGTGTTTTGAGGGCCCCTTGGGTGCGCATTTGCAGTCGGCCGTGCGGGAACAAATTTGGAACGGGGAGTATGTGGACATATTCACGCTCTTGCCTTTGGAGCGTTTTCCGTTTGATGGGTCCCGGGTTGATGACGGTAGACGGGAGGATGCGGAGCGGCGGCGTTTTCGGCTTATTCCCCGTACTTTTGCGAATTGGTTGCAGGCTTTCGCAATCATGGCCAGTGTCATTGGGGAGAAAGCTCCGGAGCATTGCTCGGCGTTGTTCTGTTACCTGGACGCCATTAGTGAGGCTCACAGGGTTTACGGCGGGTCTGCGTGGCTTCGGTACGATGAGCAGTTTAGGCAGCGGAGGGCTGTTCGCCCGTCTTTGCGTTGGGACCACAAGGACATTGGCCTTTGGATGCGGCTCATGGCGCCGCCGCGGGCTCCTGGTCCGTTTTTTCAGGGCGGGGCCGGTGGTTCGTTTTCCCCGGGACAATCGGCCGCCAAGCGTAGGGGTTTCTGCTGGCAGTTCCAGGAGGGCACTTGTCGTTTTGGAGGGTCCTGTAGGTTTAGGCACGAGTGTTCCGGGTGCGGTGGATCCCATCCTTTCTCGCGCTGCTTCAGGCGGGGTAGAGGCCCTCCCGGAGAGCCTGCGGGTAAGAGGGACGACGCCGGTGCGGGTGGAAAGGATGGAGCCTTTCTTAAATAGATATCCTGATCGGGCTGCGGCGGTGCTGCTGACGGCTGGTTTTTTGGAGGGTTTTCGCATCCCCTGTACTTTGACTTTGGTCCCCCCCTTAGCTCGGAACTTACGGTCGGCCTTGCAGCATGCTGAGGTGGTTTCGGCTAAGTTGCGGAAGGAAGTGGGGTTGGGTCGTATGGGTGGTCCGTTTACTTGTGCGCCGTTTGCGGATCTGGTGGTTTCTCCCTTGGGGGTTGTGCCTAAGAAGGAGCCAAATGCGTTTCGGTTAATTCACCACCTGTCCTTCCCTAAGGGGGGGTCGGTGAATGACGCTATAGATCCGGAGTCGTGTTCGGTGTCTTACACGTCCTTTGATGCGGCAGTGTTCTGGGTTCGTCGATATGGGCGCGGTGCACTCATGGCGAAGTCCGACATTGAGTCGGCGTTCCGGCTGTTGCCGGTTCATCCGGACAGTTTTCGTTTTTTGGGTTGCCGTTGGCAGGGCGCGTTTTACGTTGATAGGTGTTTGCCCATGGGGTGTTCTATCTCTTGTGCGCTGTTTGAGAAGTTCAGTTCGTTCGTGGAGTGGGTGGTTCGGGATGTTTCCGGGGTGAATTCGGTCATCCATTATTTGGATGATTTTCTTTGCGTGGGTCCGCCGGCTTCCGGGGTGTGCGCGGTTTTGCTTGCTACGTTGCAGCACGTTGCTGACCGTTTCGGGATTCCTTTGGCGGCTGACAAGACGGAGGGTCCGGCTTCGGTGATGACTTTCTTGGGCATTGTTTTGGATGCTGGCGCCATGGAGTGCCGGCTGCCGGAAGAGAAGCTGTTGGCCCTTCAGGGTGAAATTCGTGCGGTTCAGGGGAAGCGTAAAATTCAGCTGCGGCCCTTGCAGTCATTGTTGGGAAAACTTAATTTTGCTTGTCGGATCCTGCCGATGGGTCGGGTGTTCTGCCGCCGGTTGGCGGCGGCGACGGCGGGTATTGCTTCCCCTTTTCATTTCATTCGGCTGACTCGGGAGCATCGGGAGGACTTGCAGTTGTGGCACACCTTTTTGGATTCTTTCAACGGCCGGGCGCTTTGGATGTCGGGCCCGGTTAGTAATTTTGACTTGGAGCTGTTCACGGACGCGGCGGCTTCTGCGGGATACGGGGCCTATTTCCGGGGTCGGTGGAGTGCGGCCTCGTGGCCGGCTTCCTGGCGGGAGGCAGGTTTTCTCAGTAACCTTGCGCTGTTGGAATTGTTTCCAGTGGTTTTGGCGGTTGAGGTTTGGGGGGAGAATTTTCGGAATCAAAAGGTGCGTTTTCACTGCGACAATTTGGGGGTGGTTCAGGTCATCAATAGGGTCTCGGCTTCTTCCCGACCGGTGGTGGCCCTGCTTCGCCACTTGGTGTTGCGTTGCTTGCAGCTGAATGTTTTTCTTCATGCGGTACATCTCCCTGGGGTTGACAACACCTTAGCTGACGCTTTGTCTCGTTTTCAGTGGGACAAATTCCGGGAGTTGGCGCCGGCGGCGGAGCAACACGGGGTTCCTTGTCCCGACTGGCTGTGGGAGATTGCCTTGGAGTCGTTGCGGGGTGGATCCGGCGGTCGGTGAGTGAGGCGACTTGGTCTGCTTACTCTACGGTCTGGCGGGAATGGCTGGAGCTGTTGGGGCTGGTAGCTATTGATCCCTGGGGGCCGGAGGTGCGTGTGGCGGTGTTGTACTTCTTGGCGCGGAGTTTGGAGCGGGGGGTGTCGGCGTCCGCAGTGGATCGCCGTCTAGCGGCATTGGCGTTTTTCTTTAAGTTGCAAGGGTGTAGGGATTTTACTAAGGATTTTTGGGTTCGACAGGCTTTGCGGGGTTATCGGAGGGCTCATCGTTGTAGGGATTCTCGTCGTCCGGTGTCGTTCGAGTTGTTGGGGTCTTTGTTTGAGCATTTGCGGACTGTGTGTTCTTCGGATTTTGAGGTGGTTTTATTTCGGGCTGCCTTTGCGGTGGCGTTTTTTGGGGCTTTGCGCATTGGGGAGCTCGTTAGTCCGTCCAAGTCGGTTCTTGGGGGGTTGTTGGTGGAGGAGGTTGTGTGCTCCGAAGATTGGGTGGAGGTTCTGGTCCGTCGGTCTAAGACGGATCAATTGGGCAGGGGTGCGCAGGTGCGTTTTTTCGCTCTTCCGGGTTCACTGGTGTGCCCTGTTCAGGCGGTTCGGGAATTTTTGTCCCGTCGCCCTGGGGGGCGGGGGTCCTTTTTCAGGCATGTTGATGGCTCCCCTTTAACGCGTTTTCAGTTTGTGGCGGTTTTTCGCCGGTGTTTGACGGCTGCTGGTTTGGATGCGTCTTTGTATGCGTCGCACTCGTTTAGGATAGGGGCTGCTACGGAGGCGGCCAGGTGGGGGCTGTCGGAGGATGTGGTGAAGCGCATAGGTAGGTGGGATTCCCAGAGATTTCGCCTGTACGTTCGGCCGCATTTGTTGCGGGCTTAGTGGGCGGTCCTGTGGTTTGGGTTGTGGGAGGTTGTTGCGGTTCTGTCCCTGTGCTGTTTTGTTCTGGCGGTATTGTTTCTTTTCTTTCAGGTGGAGCGGTGTGCCTGGTGTGGATCCTGGGTCACTCGTATGTTTTTTGGGGGGCCAGGCGGGCGGATGTTCGGCCTAATGGCAGGCAGCTGGGGTTGGATAGACGGGAGGTTTGTGTCCGCTGGTTAGGTGTGCCGGGCATGTTGTGGAGTCGTGTTGTGCCAGAGGTGCGGCGTTTTGCGCGGCTGGATAGGCCACCGGATGTGTTGGTGATTCACGCGGGTGGCAACGATTTGGGGGGTAGGTCCATGCGGGAGCTGGTTAGAGATGTCAAGCTGGATTTTCTTCTGTTGCGGCGTGAGTTTCCGGGGCTGGTGGTGGTGTGGTCTGACATGGTCGCCCGCACTTCTTGGCGCGGTCGGTGGAGCGGCTCAACAAGGCCAGGATTAAGGTCAACCGGGAGGTGGGGCGCTTTTTTAGTCGTAATGGGGGATTGGTGGTTCGGCATGTGGAGTTGGAGGTGGATACTTGGCGGTACCTTCGCAGTGATGGAGTGCATTTGAATGCGGTGGGCACGGATTTGTGGTCCCTGGAGCTGCAGGACGGCATTCTACGGGCGGTTCGTTTGTGGCGTGGCACGCATGGGTAAGGGCTTACCCAGCGTGCTGTGGCGGTTGTTGGTCTTTGGAGGCGGTTCTCATCTTGGAAGGAAAACAATGGTGTGGGACCCCATCCGAGGTATGGGGGGCCCGGTGGATATTCCCAGTTAACCAAGGTTTAGCTGGAAGGTGGTGGTGCTGCACTGCGGACGGTATGGTTGTCTCCGAGCTGGTTGGTTGCGGCTGGAGGCCTAGTGTATAGGGTTGTCCGCAGGTGCATTTTGGATCGTTTGTGGGTGCCTTTGAAGACCAACAACAATTCTTTGGTTTCGTTAAGGAACGGTTGATGTATGTAAATTGTGAAGTTGTTAATAAAAGGCCATGTTGGCCATTTACTCCAAAAATGGTGTCATGTTTTTTGTAACATTTATTTGGTTAAGGGGGGGGGGGGGTTTGGGGTGGTAAGGATAGGCAATGGTGGAAGTAGGAGTGGACAAGCCTATCTATGGTGCAGTAGTCAAGAAATGCCCGTAGCGAATAGGGAAGAATGGAAATAGCGCAGGGCATACATGACTAGGCCCAGAGTGGTTGGGAACGGAAAGGGTTAAAAAATTTAGCTCCAAGGGGTGGGGAATGGGATTGGGAATAATTGGATTGGCAGACGTGGAGTGTAGGAGGTGTCTGTGGCACCGTAGGGTGGGGGTTGCTGCGGAAGGGGCGTCATTGCAGCTGGATGAGTGCAAGGACCAGAGCTTCCCTCCCGCCCTCCCTGTTAGGTTGGGTATCGGGTCTTGTCCGGGGGCAGGTGCGGTTGTTGGTCTTTGGAGGCGGTTCTCATCTTGGAAGGAAAACAATGGTGTGGGACCCCATCCGAGGTATGGGGGGCCCGGTGGATATTCCCAGTTAACCAAGGTTTAGCTGGAAGGTGGTGGTGCTGCACTGCGGACGGTATGGTTGTCTCCGAGCTGGTTGGTTGCGGCTGGAGGCCTAGTGTATAGGGTTGTCCGCAGGTGCATTTTGGATCGTTTGTGGGTGCCTTTGAAGACCAACAACAATTCTTTGGTTTCGTTAAGGAACGGTTGATGTATGTAAATTGTGAAGTTGTTAATAAAAGGCCATGTTGGCCATTTACTCCAAAAATGGTGTCATGTTTTTTGTAACGTTTATTTGGTTAAGGGGGGGGGGGGGGGTTTGGGGTGGTAAGGATAGGCAATGGTGGAAGTAGGAGTGGACAAGCCTATCTATGGTGCAGTAGTCAAGCACATCCAGTATATTGGCACTTCTTATACAGAGCATACAATAAAGAGGCAATATGCCAATCAGGTCCAGACATATTGGCAGGAAAGGTTTCATGCAACTTAAAGGTTTGTTACAAGTTCCACACACTTTAGGGTCACAAATTCCCCCCCCCCCCACCTGTGACAGCGGGCCAGGGATCTTCTCTCAGCGCTAGCTGTCACAATTTGAAAAGAATGCAGCCGTGTGGTCAGAATGTAAATTAATGAACTACAAGTATCAACAGTCTTTGCGTCTGACGGCTTGCAGTTCTTGAACTACCAGGGTGCTAGTGAGTGCTCTAGGCAGTTCATTGAGTCTTCCTGTCATCGTGTAACTGCCTGTCCATATGAGGAACGAGCAGACAGATACAATGACAACCTGCAGGAGCCTGTCATTGCACCAGCGATCTGCTGATCACGGGGTGCAATGTTTTACATGCACCAAAACAAATAAATAAATGAATGCACATTTGTTTTACCTGCAAAATAATTGCATGGGAAAGCTTGGGTTTCATCCTACACCCCCCCCCCCCCCTCTTTACTGGTCAGCCACATAAAAATGCCAAAAGTAAGGCTGAGAATACAACAGCTCCAGTAAGGATGGCGAGTTGCACATCACATCAGCTGCCTCCATCTCTGGCATGCAGGTTTAACTCAAAGTTAAAGGATAAGTTAATCTTTGGGAACATGCAACATGTTCCCGGGGCCCGCTCTGCTGCATCTAGGCACAGCGAGCAGATCTTTCCCCTGATAGCGGTTACTATTTTTTTTTTTTTTTAGATGCAACCATGTGGGGCTCCTCCTGCTCGGTCGCATCATTCATTTACAGATTTCAGTGAATGGAAAACTACAAGTCAGGATAGCCTTTGCGGCTGTTGGCTTGTAGTTCTCAATGAACTACCACGGAGCTGTTGAGCACTGTGGTAGTTCTTTGTCTCTTCCTGTCTGTCAGTGTGTATCATCTTGCCTGTATGAGGTAGGAGCACACAGATACACTGACAGGTCTACAGGAGTCCTGCATGGCACCTGTATCTGCTAACTGTGGGTGCAATGCTTTCTAGGCTCCAAGTAAAAAAATAAATAATAAATGCACATTTTTTTATCTGCAAAACAGAGTTAAAGAATAATTTCACCTTTTTTTTTAAAATGTATTTATGTGTTTTTTCCTGATAACCGATCTGCTCATTTCAACTTGCCCAGTGTAGCCACCCTGCAATAAACAGAGGTGACTAGTAAATTTAGTTCTGCCAGGTTGATCAATAGTCTTTTACTTGGCTCTCCCCTAAACTCAGTGTTGGTGTTCCTGGCTGCTGCTACTAGGAATCACTGACGCTTAGGGCAATAAACAAGGGAGCTGCAGCAATACTAGATTATAGATATTTATGTCAGTCTTGGTAAACCACAAGGAAAATCCTCAAGCTGCCTTGCCAGGTCAAGGAGCATACAGTACCCAAGCTGGAGAGCCAGGAAAAGAAGTCCTGTTGGAGGAAGATTGGAGTCTGCCCTCAGAGAGTGTGATGACGTTTTGAACCCATGTTGCTGGAGGTATCTCAATCCCTAATCCTCTCTCTCTTATGAGCCAGAGCAGAATACTATAAAATACTAAAGTGCTAGGTGCCCTTCATCACTGTAACTCTCCACTGCGGCCATGGATCCACCCTGGGGTAATATCAGCCCACCTCTGTGCTGGAGGTTTTTCCTTTTCTAGCCAGGAGGAGTCACTACACCAATTTAGGATGATCAATAACAGTTTTTTAGATCAGGGGTATTGAATTAAAATTCAAGAAGTCCGGTCACTAAAATTTTCTTCTGGCCGAGGTCCAAATAGAGTGTGCCCATCAGTGCACCCCCTTACACTAAGTGTCTCCATCAGAGTGCAACTTTACATCATGTATTCCCATCACATCAGGTGTGCCCATCAGAGTGCCCCCTTTACAACAGGTGTCCCCATCACAGTGCCACCTTACATCAGGTATTCCCGTCAGAGTGCCCCCTTTCACTCAGAGTACCCCTTTAAATCATATTCCCCATCAGAGTGCCCCTTTCCACAGTATGTGCCCGTCAGAGTGCCCCCTTAACATAACATGGGCCCGTCAGAGTGCCCCCTTAACATAACATGGGGCCATCAGAGTGCCCCCTTAACATAACATGGGGCCGTCAGAGTGCACCCTTAACATAAAATAAGGGGCACTCTGATGGGCACATTTATAGTAAGGGGCACTCTGATGGGCACATTTATAGTAAGGGGCACTCTGATGGGCACATTTATAGTAAGGGGCACTCTGATGGGCACATTTATAGTAAGGGGCACTCTGATGGGCACATTTATAGTAAGGGGCACTCTGATGGGCACATTTATAGTAAGGGGCACTCTGATGGGTACATTTATATTAAGGGACACTCTGATGGGCACATTTATAGTAAGGGGCACTCTGATGGGCACATTCTATGTTGTGTCCATCACAGTGCACCTTAACATTAAATGTGCCCATCAGCATGACTCTAACATTAAATGTGCCCATCAGAGTGCCCCTGTAAGACTACACCCTACCTTAAGGGCAGACAGGAGCTGTGTCAGGATCCTTGCTGAAGAATGCTTGTGTACAGGCAGGGAGAGGGAGCCGGAGAGACAGTGAGCTGCAAGGGGCGGGGCGCACACACGTGATGTCATGTTGCTGTGAGGACCGCCCTGCTCAGCGGCAGATCTGTCATTGCAGGCTGGCGGTCCAGAAGGGAGCATTTTGGGGCCGTTCTCGGACTGTGGTCCGCCATTTAGTGACCGCTGGTTTAGATACTGAGCAAGTCTATTGTAGCTAACACGAATAGCATTTTGTTTGTTCACCACAAACTAGAAGAAAAACTACAGCAGCCAGTGGGAAAGGTCTAAATTTAATAAAATTAAACACTGCACACAGAAATCATGACTACGTACATGAAGGTGCACAGAGCAGCAATGCAGGATGGATGGATGGATGGAATGAGTCTGTTGGCGACTTTTACTGCAGTGATCAGGAGGGAAGGAGGATGGGGATTCTGAGGTCATGGAGCTTCATCCCACTGGGCACAGCATTCATGGTTCCCAGGTAGTGACATGGAGTCTTGCGCTCCATCTGTTGGAAAAGAGAAGAAGAATGAACAAATTGAATTGACTGCAGGAGGACATGACACAAAAAAGAAGAGGATTGGAGCGGTTTGCCTTAAAAAAAAGTACAACCTTACATCACTTTAAATTTATCCTGTATGTTGATTAAAAAAAGAGAAAATCAATGTTTCCTGTAATCCCTCACCCTTTCCCAACAATTCCCCCCCTTCAACAAGCACCAGCATGACTTCACAAACACCACTCCTTCGGGGCTTTACTTTCATTTCCAACCTTACAGATTGGCTGAGGAGCAAAAACCAGGAAAGTATTTGCATTTGTGGAGGTTGGCATTATGGTGAACCTGTCGCTTTATCCTGAATGTGCAGATTAATTTAACCTTCATGCGTTTACTTTGCAAGGAAGAATGAAGGTTGAATTTTATCAAAGAGAACCTGTCACCCAAACACCGTGGAGAGACCCATCCTGTGCACAGACCCAATACACAGCTTATTAGTATAAAATTATGGATGTACTACAAGCCACAATGTTAATGCTGCTCCCTGGGCAATTCACAGGCTGTATTTTATTAAATATTAGACCATCCTAAAAGCGTGGTCTTCCACGGGGCTAGGAAATGCACAGTTGAATAGGGACCCATCCATCTTTCAAAACAGCTCTTAAATTTACCCATATATTAGAAACAATGTGAAACCCCCCGGAAAAGCAATTGGCTGGAAAAAGACATTTGATATACCGTATTTTTTGCTCCATAAGATGCATTACCCCCCCAAAAAAAAAAAATGGAGAAAAATGTCTGTGCATCTTATGGAGCGAATATGGAGCAGCCGGTCTGGTATTCCTGCTGCCGCCGTGTCAGAATACCTGGCCGGCCACTCGGCTCTTCTCTGCAGCAGAGCCCTTACCTGTTCCTTGGTCCAGAGCTCTACAGTCTTCTCTCCCAGCACCGGCATCTTTAGTGTGGGCACCAGGCTGTGACAGCCGGGTGCCCACTGCGCATGCATGAGAAGTGTTGCTCTCTGTGAGTGGTCCAGCAGTCTTCTGGGACCTGTCAGTGTCCCAGAAGACGGGGAGGGAGGACAACTCAGTGCAAGTGGGAGTGGGTACCTGCTACCCCTCCCTCCCCAAAGGTCCGCAGTCTCTGCTCATCCCCTGTACCGTGTCCGCAGTCTCTGCTCATCCCCTGTACCGTGTCCGCAGTCTCTGCTCATCCCCTGTACCGTGTCCGCAGTCTCTGCTCATCCCCTGTACCGTGTCAGCAGTCTCTGCTCATCCCCTGTACTGTGACCGCAGTCTCTGCTCATCCCCTGTACTGTGACCGCAGTCTCTGCTCATCCCCTGTACTGTGACCGCAGTCTCTGCTCATCCCCTGTACTGTGACCGCAGTCTCTGCTCATCCCCTGTACTGTGACCGCAGTCTCTGCTCATCCCCTGTACTGTGACCGCAGTCTCTGCTCATCCCCTGTACTGTGACCGCAGTCTCTGATCATCCCCTCTACTGTGTTCGCAGTCTCTGGTCATCTCCTGTACTGTGTCTGCAGTCTCTGGTCATTTCCTGTACTGTGTCCGCAGTCACTGGTCATCTCCTGTACTGTGTCTGCAGTCTCTGGTCATCTCCTGTACTGTGTCTGCAGTCACCGGTCATCTCCTGTAGTATGTCCGCAGTCTCTGGTCATCTCCTGTAGTTTGTCCGCAGTCTCTGGTCATCTCCTGTACTATGTCCGCAGTCTCTGGTCATCTCCTGTACTATGTCCGCAGTCTCTGGTCATCTCCTGTAGTATGTCCGCAGTCTCTGGTCATCTCCTGTATTATGTCTGCAGTCCATTGGGTCAAAATATTTTTTTTCTTGTTTTCCTCCTCTAAAACCTAGGTGCATCTTATGGAGCAAAAAATACGGTATATCCACCTGTGTCTGTCTGGGTCTCTTCCCTGCCGAGTAACCACCAGCTTATCACTGACCATTCCTGCAAACTTCCAGGAATCTTAAAAAAAAAAAAAAAAAAAAAAAAAAACACTTAGCTTAACACTTAACACAAAAAACATAGCTGGTGTCAGTGAAAGGAATAGTCCATCACTGATGGGAGGAATAATACCTCATTGTTGGTCAGAGGGAGGAATACACCCTGTTCCAAATTATTATGCAAATTCTATTTAAGTGTCACAAAGATTAAATATTTTGTTTTTCAGTTTAACTCATGGATGGCATTGTGTGTCAGGGCTCTTTTGATCACTGAACACAATCTCGGACACCTCGGATTAGCAGGTGAGCCCAATTTAAGGAAACACTACTGAAGGAGGGCGTTCCACATTATTAAGCAGAGCACCGTTTTCAAGCAATATGGGGAAGAAAAAGGATCTCTCTGCTGCCAAAAAGAGTGAAATAGTTCAATGCCTTGGACAAGGTATCAAAACTTTCGATATTTCACGAAAACTTAAGCGTGATCATCGCACTATTAAGAGATTTGTGGCTGATTCAGAGCACAGACGGGTTCGTGCAGATAAAGGCACATTGAGGAAGATTTCTGCCAGATCCATGCATCGGATCAAGAGAGCAGCTGCTAAAATACCATTACATAGCAGCAAACAGATATTTGAAGCTGCTTGTGCCTCTGGAGTCCCACGGACAACAAGGTGTAGAGTCCTCCAGAGTCTTGCAACTGTGCATAAACCTTCTATTCGGCCACCACTAACCAATGCTCACAAGCAGAAACAGCTGCATTGGGCAGAAAAATGCATGAAGACTAATTTTCAAACAGTCCTGTTCACTGATGAGTGTCGTGCAACCCTGGATGGTCCAAATGGATGGAGTAGTGGATGGTTGGTGGACGGCCACCCTGTTCCAACAAGGCTGCGACGTCAGCAAGGCGGTGGTGGAGTCATGTTTTGGGCCGGAATCATGGGAACAGAGCTAGTCGGCGCCTTTAGGGTCCCCAAAGGTGTAAAAATGACCTCTGCAAAGTATGTGGAGTTTATGACTGACCACTTTCTTCCCTGGTACAGAAGGAAGAACTATGCTTTCCGTAATAAAATCATCTTCATGCATGACAATGCACCATCTCATGCTGCAAAGAATACCTCTGCATCAATGGCTGCTATGGGGATAAAAGGAGAGAAAGTCATGGTGTGGCCTCCATCCTCCCCTGACCTCAATCCTATTGAGAACCTTTGGAGTTGGATCTGTGTTTAACAGATGAGGCTGAGCGCTCCTTACGTTGGACTCGCCAGAAGTGGTATTGCAAAGCTAACAAACCAGACTCTATGTTGGCCCGTAGATTGCGTTCTTTTGCGCAACACCCTAAACCGATATCTTTACGTACTCGTCACAATACCCTTACGAGCAACCCAGTAACGGTTTTAGAGGAGTTCCGGCACAGACTAGCTAAACTTTACTCTGATCCCACCCGGGCTGACCCTCAGTCTATTTCTGACTTCTTATCTAGTTTGTCATTACCTACTTTAACACCGGCCCATAAGGATCTGATGGATCGCAATATCCAAGTATCTGAAGTTTTGCAAAGTATAGCGGAACTGAAAACAGGCAAACGCCCAGGTCCTGATGGATACACGGCACTATATTATAAGAAATTGGCTGATGTGCTCGCTCCCCACCTTGCCGCTATGTTTAATGCGGTGAAGGGAGGTTCAAATTTTTCCCCGGACTCTTTAACTGCTAATGTAGTTATGATCCCTAAACCGGACCGAGATCATTCTTCCTGGGCTAATTATAGGCCTATCTCTCTTACCAATATCGATATGAAGATTCTTACTAAGATTTTGGCTACTCGATTGAATTCCTTCCTTTCTCGTCTGATTAAAAAGGATCAGGTGGGATTTGTTCCCCATAGGCAGGCCGGAGATGCCATTAGACGTATTTTACAATTGCAACATTTGGCCCATACTCGTAAAATCGATATGATGCTCTTATCCTTGGACATCAACAAGGCTTTTGACACTTTATCCTGACCGTATCTCCTGTCGGTCCTCCATCGTTTTGGCTTCGGTCCTTCCTTCTTGCGATGGATCTCTTCACTATATACATCCCCTCAAGCGAAGCTTAGATACTACGGATTTGAGTCTTCTACGTTCTCGGTTGCTAGAGGTACTAGGCAGGGCTGCCCGCTTTCCCCTTTACTTTTTATCTTAGCCCTGGAACCGTTGGCAGAAGCAATCCGTGTACATCCTGATATTAAGGGAATCGATGTGGCGGGCTCCCAACATAAATTATCGTTGTTTGCGGATGACATATTATTGTCAATCTCGAATCCGGGGATTACTTTGCCTAATTTACTAGCAGTTCTTGATTCTTTTGCCACCCTCTCAGGTTTACACGTCAATCCAGCTAAATCAAGAGCTATGTCAGTTACCCTCCCACCATCACTTCTGACTACTTTGAAGCAAACGTTCCCCTTCCAATGGCTTTCGGCCTTACCATATCTAGGAATTAAGCTTACCCCGACATATGATGGACTGTATCAGGCTAACTTTCCCACTGTTTTTCATGAGTTGACTGAGCTTTTGTCCTCTTGGTCCCATTTCCCGTTATCATGGTTTGGCAGAATTAATGCAATCCGTATGACCTACCTTCCTAAACTATTATACCTATTTCGTGTTCTGCCAGTTTCAGTACCTTCGCATATATTGCGTATACATCAGCGAAAACTTTTGTCCTTTATTTGGGGCTCCTCTCGACCTAGAATTAGCAAGCACATTTTATTTGCGCGGCGGAATGCGGGCGGGTTATCTGTTCCAAATCTCCAGTCCTATTATTTGGCGGCTAACATTGCCCCTTTAGCTCATATTCATGCTTCTCACCATTTCCCCCTGTGGGCTGTAGTAGATATGATGGACTCTCACCCGATACCGCTCCCCTCCTTGCCCTGGCTCCCTAATGCTCAGCGTCCATCTAATCTTAGCCCAACGCTGACACTTTCGCTTCGTCTTTGGGATTCTATAAAATACTCCGCTGGCCTTATCTCTCCTCATCTGCCTCTGCTACGTCTATTGCATAACCCATTATTCCCTCCGGGTAAGGATAACCCTAGACAGTTTGTCTGGTGGCAGACACATGGTTTTTATGATATTCATTCACTCCTATCCCCCACCAGAATAATTACCTTTGACACTTTGCGTTCTTCTTATAACATTCCCCTCCGAGAACATTTTGGTTATCTTCAACTTCGTCACTTTATTCATACTCTAATACGTACGCATCCAGGACCTTACCGTTTATCCCCTTTTGAAAGCCAGTGTAGACATAGACCTCATGCTCCAGGTCTGATCTCCCTGATTTATTCTTCCATTATGTCATATAGAACCCCTCCGGTTCGTTCCTACCATCAGCGTTGGCAGTCGGAATTAGGGGGAACCCTGGATCAACAAGACTGGCAGCTCATGACCCAAACATTATCTAAGTGTTCCAGGAATGTTATTATTCTTGAGAATGCCTACAAAATTCTATACCGATGGTATTATACGCCTGCCCGTCTAGCTAGTTTTATTCCTACCTATTCCCCGGTTTGTTTTCGGGGATGTCAGCAATTAGGTACCATGGCACATATCTGGTGGACTTGTCCTAAGGTAAGCAGGTTGTGGATTAGGGTGTATGCCCTCCTCCGCACTATTCTTCATACAGACATTAAGCGTAATCCATATGAAGCGCTTCTATTTAAACCACCAGAGGGCCTTCTCCGCTCTGAACGGCAACTGGCATCACATTTATTTATGGCAACTAAGTTGACGATTGCGAGGGCTTGGAAGACTCCTGTTCTTAGCTTTGAGGCTGTCAAAAACCGGATGAACTTCATAATGGTCAATGAAAAACTGACGGCCATATTATTGGATACCCATACAAAATTTCTGCAGATATGGCGTCCCTGGCTGGACGTAGCCCAGCCCTCGAGATTCGACCAGTCCCTTCTATCGATATGAGGATGGATTCTGCTGTGATCCCCCCGGGGCCCCTCCCTCTCCCCCCCTTTTTTTTTTTTTTTTTTTTTTGTTGTGTGTCTGTGTGTGTTGTCCATGTCTCTCTACTATTTGTCTTTTTCTACTCTTCTGTTTACTCTGCTCTTAAACATAATTTACGGATTGTACCTCCTGTTCTCTACGCTGCATTCGTAAGGCTATTTATGCAATCTAGATTTCTTTTTAAATTCTAGGTCATGAATATGTGCTGTTTTTTGATGCGGCCTTTTCTCGGGCCTTTCCTGTTTATTATAATGTTGATATAGCAATACTTCCCTTTGGAGTTTACATTATCATTGCCCACAAAGGTCTGTTGCCCGTTCTCTCCCAACCTCCCTCCCCATCCCCTCCCTCCGGGCACCTATGTAAACTTTTCCGATTTTGCCTTTATTGATGCATGCCTTGCACCAGCTTCCCTTCATTTATTGTACTATGTAAATGTTGGTCATTGAATTTTTGTTACGATTGTCTGTTCATCTTTGCTTATTTTTCAATAAAGCTTTTTGTAAAAGAGAACCTTTGGAGCATCCTCAAGCAAAAGATCTATGAGGGTGGGAGGCAGTTTACATCCAAACAGTAGCTCTGGGAGGCTATTCTGACATCTTGCAAACAAATTCAAGCAGAAACTGTCCAAAAACTCACAAGTTCAATGGATGCAAGACTTGTAAAGCTGCTATCAAATAAAGGGTCCCATGTTAAAATGTAACGTGACCTGTTAAAATGTTGTTAAAAGTTTGATTGAAATAGCTTTTGATTTCAGTAAATATGCTGCAAACACAAGAAATTACAATTTTCAGTTCTTTACAACCTATAAAGTGTTTTGAAACTTACTGTGCGGAATAATTTGGAACAGCGCATTGTAAGTGTTTTAGGTTTCAAAAAAATCCTGTTATCATTAGGAGGTTTGTTCAATCAAATTTGAATTGTACTCTTAATAGTTGATAACATGAGAATTATGCCGACTGTTATTTACATCAATTATTTAGGTAAATGAGAAAAATATCATTTGCATAATAATTTGGAAGTCCAAAGGGCTAGATAAAGGCAAGTAAAGGACTGGATATGGCCCTCGAGCAGCAGTTTGGAGACCACTGGTCTAGGGAGTAGTGATGGACGAATTGGAAAGCACTTAAATGTGTTCAACAATTCACAGGATAAAGTAATATTTGAGCAGGTAAAGACTTAACAACTGGGACTTCTAACCTGCCCAACTGACTGTAGGTTGGGAGATCAGGGCACACTCACTCAACATCATAAAGCAACTGGAAATGACAGGATTCTCCCAATTAAGTCTTCTTAAATGTAACCCATTGGAATTCTGCACCACAATCCTTTTGCAGGGTTTTAACACTGAAACACTGACAATCCCTGTTATTTCCCCACCCTCCCCAATAACTGGCCCTACAGCCACTGCTTATTTTTAGTCAGGAGCAAAATAGAAGTATCATCGCCCATGCCATGTATGAATGCGAATTCACCCTGCACTGCAATATGGTAAATGTCTGCAAGCAATATCCATCTGTACTATCGCCCATGCCATGTATGAATGCGAATTCACCCTGCACTGCTATATGGTAAATGTCTGCAAGCAATATCCATCTGTACTATCGCCCATGCCATGTATGAATGCGAATTCACCCTGCACTGCTATATGGTAATCTATACTGCTTTTAAAATCCACCTCTAACTGAAGCCGATTCATGGCTATCAATGTTCTTGGTAATTCTTACTGCTTCCCAAATCTTTACGGCTACGTTCACACTAGCTTTGTCAGCAGGCGTCAGACAGGCGTTTGGGAAGTGTTTTTAACGTTTCTCAAACACCTATGAATATTCTGCACATGGCAGCACACAGTGCTGTTCACACTGAAGCGTTGCGTCGCCGCAAAACTGACGCCTCATGTTGAGTCAGGAGGAGTTGAAACCTCCCATTCAAGTCTATGGTGACGCTCCTCAAACGCCTGGGCGTTTGTGGAGCATTAATACCATTAAACTTCATTATAGGTGTTTGTGGTGCGGTTTTAATGCTTGGTAAATGCCTCAAAAACGCTTCCCAAATGCCTGTCAAACACTATAGGAGCGTTTGGCAAGAGTTAGAGATAAGTCAAGTGTGAACGAGCTCTAACTCTGTCCATATTACTGTGGTGTTTATTTTGCTCTTATTGTCTTACCCAAATTTATGAGTTGATCCTAATCTTTACAACTCTGCCCTCCTGCAGTCTTTTTGTCCTCCTTTGGTGTGAGAAATTTGCCCTGCTAGCCATGTGTCTCTCCTATGCATTCCTCATTGATTAATTGGCAATACCCCCACCCAACTCAGTAAAAATTTAGACCTTCCTTAGGGGAGGCACAGCCAGAGGCAGCACAGCCATGGGTAGCATTGGCAACTATCATCTTGGATTAAGTATTGAGCATTGCACTTTGGCTCTGCACTTCAGCAAAACCACAGCAGACGACTTCAAATACTAAACAGACTACAGGTGACCTGTTTCCTCTTCCACTCTTTCATCTCTTACCCAGTCTGCTTCTTCATCTCACCACTCTGTAACATGCACTCCCTACTCCTCCTTCTCACAGTTGTATCCTCTCTCTTCAAACTCTCTCTCCTACACCCCTCTTCTCCACCCCACAACTCATATATATCACCCTCACTCCTACCTTCACCTTATTACTGTACTCATCAACTCCTGCTAATTCTGAACTCACATCCTAATAAAACCTCCAGGACACTGGGACCTGTCCCTCCATATAAGTCACACTCCCATATTACCTCTCTCACCCTTCTGCATCTCCTAACATCTGGGAGACATTTCCCAAATCCTGGGCCACCATCTTTCTCATTTGACCAACACACCTTATCCTCGAACTGCGGCCGCAATCCACACAATCTGGTTACTATTCCTCTTCTTTCTAGAACCAGCCTCCCCTTTTCCTGTGCCCTTTGGAATGTCTGCTCTGTCTGTAACAAACTCACTTCTGTCCATGACCTTTGAATCACTAACTCCTTTAACCTACTTGCAACTATGTAAGGGTGTGACGCATGGATGAATACTGACATCTAATGTTAAACTATATTGTGCCTGTAATATGCTCTTTGGTCAGTAGATGGCAGCAAAGTACAAGAATCGATTTTGTAGTGACTTTTGCTAAGACAAGATAAATGCTTATTTACCCTATAAAGTTTCATGAATACTAATTTAGGGGCCGAGTAGGACCCTCAGAAGGGTCATAGTGAACTGTAAATGCAGGTTTGAGGGTGCAATTAAGAAATGACTTACTGCATCACAAACTCTGAGGAGGAAGTGGAGTCTGGGTCTGGCTTTTGGATGCTGAGGACGTCTGGAGAATCTGTGTGGGGCCTGGAAGAGGATTTACGGCTCACAGTGGAATCTGGCAAGGGCACCTAAGGAAGATCCACAACGAGGCCAGGAAACAAGTGACTGTGTGGTCTGGTTCCGGAGTGGGTCAGGAGAAAACACCAAGAGCCTGGCAGGGAACCGTAAGTGCGGCTTTGCCGCAGCACATCGCACCACACGTGGTCAGTGACATTTTATATATACCAGAAAGTTACAAGAGACATACTCCACTTTCCTTTGGATTACAAATAGTATTGCGCAATACTTAGGGTGCACCCCAACGTTATATCTTGCTCAGGAACATTCAGGCGCAGCCAGGCTGCTTTCTGGACATTGGGGAAAAGTCCGCAAGTACGGGGTTAGTGTTAGACAGTATTATTCTTACTGTATGGTTATGCGCTGTTATCATTCTGTTTACGTATGCTCAACTACATGATCACTATAACTCTTCAGTAAACGTAATTGTGGCATCGTGTACCCTCTGAATCTGTGGGCCCAGCCCTCGGTTTTCCTTCAACTACAGAAACCTGGCTTCATGAATCTGACTTTCCCTCTCCTGCTGCCCTTTCCCATGGTGGTCTCCTCTGGACTCACTCTTACAGGTCTAGTGGATGGAAAGGAGGTGGAGTTGGAATCCTCCTATCCCCTCAAAGCACTTTTCAGGACCTCCCTCTCCTCATTTGAAGTTCACTGTATACGTCTATTCTCTCCAATTTCTTTAAGAATTGCTGTGATCTATCAGCCTCCTGAACCGGTATCACGCTTCCTTGTTGACTTCTCTGCCTGGCTGCCTTACTTTTTCTCTTCTCAAATTCCCACAATCATTCTTGGTGACTTAAACATCCCTGCTTATCTTAAAACTCCTGCTACCTCTAAACTTCTGAGCCTAACCACTTCTATTGACTAAAACAATGGACACATGCTTCTACTCACTCTAATGGGAACTGCCTCAACCTTGTATTCTCCTACCTATGCACTTGTCAGGGATGCGGGTGTGACCAGAAGTGTGTGGACTGACACAGGGAAACGCAGGCTTCAGATATGGTATAAATAAGACAATTTATTAAGACTAACAATACAAATATAAACGCAGTGCACCAAACACCAAGCTAACACAAATTCATACAACAAGGTAAAACAAACCCAAACCTAAACTGATATAGATACACAGGTACATACACATATAGAGCACAACGTAGCCAGGCAGGCCGTGTCGATAACTATCGGGCAGGTAGGTACAGGAGGAGCAGGCGGAGAGTAGTCAGGTCACGAGCCGGGTACAGCAACTAACGGACAGGTAGGTACAGGGGGTCAGGCAGAGAATGGTCAGGGTCACAAGCCAGGGATCAAACAGGAGAAGTCAGCAGAAGTCAGGATTAGGCAGGGTCGGCAACAAGTCAGGCAGAAACAGGAACAGGAATGCAGGTTACAAGATACAGGGGCCCATGGAAAAACACACACCAAGGCACAGACTGCAGGTCTGGCCATCCCTTAAATACACCACCTGCAATCAGCCCCAGGTGATGGCTAATTGCCGAAGTGAACCTCTGGTTGTTGAGAGCACCCGCTGGCCAGCCCTGGTACTGCAGCCCACAAGGCAGGTGAGTCCCACCACTATTGGCAAGTCCATTCCTGACAGCACTCTTTGCAACCTCACCAACTTTTTTCCGATCTCTGATCACTCCGTTATTAGCCTCACTCTCTCCTTGGCTTCCAACTACCAGTTACCGGTAGAAACCTTCGTTATCTTAACCCTTCTCTTCTTTTTTTCGGCAACAGATTGTCTCTATGACAAAATCTCAGCCCTGTCCTGTCCCAACCTGGCCACTTCTGTCTACAACAGTTCACTGTCATCCACTGTGGACACATTGGCCCCCCTCACTACACACAGACCTAAGCCCTAACCGCTACAGCCCTGGCAAAAAGACAATACCAGATGCCTCAAAAAATGTAGCCATGCTCTTGAGCGTTTATGGCATACGACTAAGCCCCAGCAAGACTTCAATCAATATAAATCTGCCTTTCAAAAATACAATTCCTGTCTCCACACTGCCAAACAGACCTATTTTATCACTCTCATTAACACCCTCTCACGCAATCCCCATCAACTCTTTTCTCCATTTAACTCTACTTCATCCTTTACCTCCAGCCGCTAACTCACTCACTGCCCAGGAAATCGCTAATCACTTCAAAAATAAGATTGATACAATTAGTGACGAGATCTCTACTGTACAGATATCTCCCTCACCCTACACTCCTTGTCTACCTGCACAATCTATACTTCCCTTGGTTAACCCAGCTACTATAGAGGAGGTTGGTAAACGTTTCTAAAGCCTACCTAACCACCTGCCCCCTGGACCCTGTTCCCTTGCAAATACTTCGGTCATCCTCTGGCTCTATTCTTCACTCTTTAACTCGTATCGTCAGTCTCTCCCTTTCTACTGGCATCTTCCCCAACTCTCTAAAACATGTGCTAGTCGCCCCCATACTTAAAAAGGCCTCACTGAACCCCAGCAATCTTAGCAACCTAAGACCCATCTGCTTACTCCCTTTTGCCTCCAAACTCCTTGAATGTCTAGTCTACAACCAGCTGAGCTGCCACCTTATTGAGAATAACCTTCTCGTTCCCCTTCAGTCTGGATTTCACCCACAACACTCCACAGAAACTGCTCTCCTAAAACTCACAAACGACTTACTAACCGCGAAAACCAATGGTCACTATTCCGTACTCTTGCTCTAGGACCTCTGTGCTGCCTTTGACACAGTTGGCCACCCCCTCCTCCTCAAAAAAACTCTATTTACTTGGTCTTGGTGACTGTACTCTCCGTTGGTTCAAATCTTACCTATCTCACCGCACCTTCAGTGTCACTTACAACTATACTTTCTCCTCTCCTACTCCTCTCACTGTCGGGGTCCCCCAAGGTTCTGTCCTTGGACCTCTCCTAATCTCGATCTACACTTCTTCCTTGGGTCAGCTGATAGCTTCCCATGGTTTCCAATACCATGTCTATGCTGATGACACACAAATCTACCTCTCTACTCCTCAGCTCACCACCTCAATTCCCTCACGTATTAACGATTTACTAACAGACATATCAGAGACAAATCAGACTGGATGTCACACCACTTCCTAAAACTCAACCTATCCAAAACCATTTCTCAGTCAGGATCAATAGCACCACTATCAACCCATCCCTGAATGCCAAAGTGCTAGGGGTAACCCTGGATTCTGAAATATCCTGTCAGGCCCACATCCAATCCCTGTCCAAATCATGCCGCCTCAACCTCCGCAACATCTCCAGAATACGCCCCTTATTAACAAAATGATGCCACAATGCTCCTAATTCACTCTCTGATTATCAGTACAATTTGCACTGTTGTCATTACAGTTACAAATTGTATTGTAACTGTAATGTCAACCTTCATTTTGTATAGCGCTGCGCAAACTGTTGGCACTATATAAATCCTGTATAATAATAATAATAATCAGAGAATCTGTCATTCAATAACATTTTGTTGGGGTGGTTACTGCACTAGCTATTGAGTCACAGAATAAATCCACAACACTTGCAGTCAGGACACCGGTACACCACGATCCAAACATATCAACAAACTTACCTTGAACACATCCTAGTTGTGGTCCAGCGTGAAAAGCACCAGCAAGTCAGACGTTCCCTTGGACAGATTCTTGGGGACGACAATTGCTCCAGAGAACTTTCTCTTTACAGTCATTCCGTTTTCACTTTGACAACAAAAATAAACATATTAGTTATCTGGAAGAGCATCAACCCCAGCACTGCCCTCATATTCTACCATGGACAGGAATACAATCAGTTTGATTTAAAATTCCAAACACTTGACTTCTTATGAACAGTTTTCATATTTCCATTGTCTTTAGGATGTATTTGGGTGCATTTATTTTACATTACAATTTAAAGAAGGATCGAAGTCTACACTCAGAAACCTGCAAGTTTAAAGGATAAGTTCACCTATTGTAAAAAAAAAAAAATAATAAATGCACGTGTTTTTTGCAAGCACCAAAAATGTGCATTTATTATTATTTTACATTGCATTCTGTAAAGTATTGCACCTGTGATCATCAGATTGTGGGTGCAATGCCAGGTTCCAGCAGGCTCACAATAAGCTGTCTGCCCGTACCTGGGCAGAAACGGGTGTGGAAATTTTTGAAAAAACTATTTGTTCAGGGACTAAATCGGTCTCCAGGTCTACTTGTCCTGACTAAAAAATAAATATATTTTAACCAAAACACTATTTAAATCTGAGGTGCTTTATGGACTGTCTGGGGCTTTTAAAAAAAAAAAAAAAAAAAAAAAAAAAAAAAGGGACTTTATGGCGAATTAAACGTTTAATATTTTTAACATTGCACTCTATATCTCCTCCTCCCCTCCCTGCCTGTCTCCGGCACCGTACCCGGGGACTAGCAGGGAGGGAAGAGACCTTGCAGTGTAATGAGCACTGATTGGCTGCTCCTCAGAAAATGGGAGTGTTGGACTTATCCTTTATCACTTTCACTGCCAGAGCCATTTTTGCGTTTTTTGTGCACATTTAAAAAATCATTTAAGGCCTGATTACACAAAACTCTTAAACATTATATATTTTGTGAAAGCAGAGACCCTAGAAAATAAAATGGCAGCAGTTCCAATTTTATATGTCACATGATATTATCACAAAGATCTATGAAACTTAAAATTTCAGTAAAAAATCCACTTAATTTAATTTCAGGGCACAAAACGCAATAAATTATCAGATTTTCTTGTAAAATATAAAAGATGAGATTGCATCGAGTAAACAGATATCCAACATGTCAAACCTTAAATTTGAATGCACGCGTGAAAAAGGTCCCAAACTTCAGTTCCCTATATTTTCTATAGGTGACGCTTTTAAAGCTCCTTATAGGTCATCAGTTTAGCGTTACATAGGAGGACTGGTACTAGAATTATCGCTCTCATTCTGGTGTGCACGGCGATATAGAACATGTGTATCGCACTTGACGTTTTGATGTGTAGGCGCCCCAGCGCATGCTTTTACATTTGTGTGTGCGTACATATGTGGGGGTGAGGGGCATTATATGCTAGGGTGTAACTTACATTTTTAAGAAATACATTTTTTTTTTTTTTGTTAAATCACATAGGGGACAAAAAGTCCCCTATGTGATGATTTTGGGTGACAGATTCTCTATTTTGAGACATCCAGGATCTAAAAGACCCTGCATGCCTCCCCTGTGCTCCACCAAGATCAATAACACAAGCATCATTCCCTCCCCTCATGCCAGGGTACTAGGTGTAATCCTAGACTCCCATCTGTCCTTTCAGCCCCAAGTCCAGTCACTGTCCAAATCTTGTAGACTTCACCTCCACAACATCCCCAAGATACGCCCGTTCCTAACCTCAGAAACCACTAAGCAACTTATCCACTCCCTTGTTATATCTGGCCTTGACTATTGTAACTCCCTCCTCATTGGCCTACCTCATCACAGGCTATCCCCTCTTCAGTCTATCATGAATGCTGCTGCCAGACTCATCCACCTTACTAACGTTCTGTATCTGTCACCCCTCTCTGCCAATCCCTCCACTGGCTTAACGTTGCCCAACGGATAAAATTCAAAACATTAACAATAATGTATAAAGCCATTTATAACTCTGCCTCAAATGACATCACCAATCTTGTCTCTAAATATCACCCAAACCGTACTCCCTGCTCCTCACAAGACCTCCTACTCTCTAGCTCCCTTGTCTCCTCCTCCCATGCTCGTCTCCAGGACTTCTCCAGAGCTTCCCCATCCTCTGGAACTCTCTACCCCAATTTATCAGACTATCGCCTACTCTGCAAACCTATCTCTTCAGGGAAGCCTATCCTTCCCTCAAATAATACTGGAATCTTCTACTCTTCCAACCAGTTCATCCCCCAAAGTTACTACCTTTTGTACCACTAGCCCCTCCCTCCTAGATTGTAAGCTCCAAGGATAAGGCCCTCCTATCCCTCTTGTATTGAACTGTATTGTTGCTGTATTGTCTCCCGTTATATTGTAAAGTGCTGAGCAAACTGTTGGCACTATATAAATCCTGTATAATAATAATAATAATAATCACATTCTTTCCTGGCAGGGCCGGATTTAGTTTGTCTGGTCTGGGGGTGCAGTAAAAAAAAAAAAAAAAAAAGTCGGGGGCATAATGTTTACACACATTTTATCCAATCCTCTCTTAGCTCCCTACAACTCCATGTGGCTGTATTATGCCAGCGTTTTTCAATCTTCAGATCCAGCTGAGGAAAGCTGGGATTGAACAGAAAATAAGTCCAGCAGTGCATGTAGCACACCATTGCAATTGGTTGTCACGGTCAGGTTGTGCCTAGCAGTGGAAATGGCTTAAAGCAGGATGAAAAGAACCTGAGCCTAGTCCCAGTATACAGTACACTGTACACATATGGCACAGTCCTTGTACCCACAAAATGCTTCTAATTTATATGCCACAAGTGACAGTCTCACAGTAAGAACATAAACCTCAGGGCAAAGGAGTTAAAAAGAACCCTTCCTTTACATTTGCTTTTCTGCACCCAAAAAGGTATTGTTTTGCCTCACTGAGCATATCTTAAAGAACTTCATAACAGGTTGCCGACCAGCCACAGTACATATACTTTTTTTCTTTTGTTTAGAAAAAATTAGTCTTAGCCTTGCATTAATTTTACTAAAGCTCTTATTATTAGCGTTTGTATTAAAACCACAAAAATGACCACGGAGTGTGTAATTGTGGGAGAGTCTGCGCCTACACTGGGTACAATACTATCACTGAATTCTCTGAACACAGCGCACTAAGCTTTGCAGCAGCTGTAAAACAGTCCTGCTGCCACCCTGTTCTCCACAGAGGGGGAAGTTAAGGATATATACAGTATCTCACAGAAGTGAGTACACCCCTCACATTTCTGTAAATATTTGATTCTATCTTTTCATGTGACAACACTGAAGAAATGACACTTTTCTACAATGTGACGTAGTGAGTGTACAGCTTGTATAACATGTAAATCTGCTGTCCCTTCAGAATAACTCAACACACTGCCATTAATGTCTAAACCGCTGGCAACAAAAGTGAGTCCACCCCTAAATGACAAGGTCCAAATTGGGCCCAAAGTGTCAATACTTTGTGTGGACACCATTATTATCAAGCACTGCCTTAACCCTCTTGGGTATGGAGTTCACCAGAGCTTCACAGGTTGCCACTGGAGTCCTCTTCCACTCCTCCATGACGACATCACAAAGCTGGTGGATGTTAGAGATCTTGCGTTCCTCCACCTTCCGTTTGAGGATGCCCCACAGATGCTCAATAGGGTTTAGGTCTGGAGACATGCTTGGCCAGTCCATCACCTTTACCCTCAGCTTCTTTAGCAAGGCAGTGGTCGTCTTGGAGCGGTGTTTGGGGTCGGTATGTTGGAATACTGCCCTGCGGCCCAGACTCCAAAGGGAAGGGATCATGCTCTGCTTCAGTATATCACAGTACATGTTGGCATTCATGGTTCCCTCAATGAACTGTAGCTCCCCAGTACCGGCAGCACTCATGCAGCCCCAGACCATGACATTCCCACCACCATGCTTGACTGTAGGCAAGACACACTTGTCTTTGTACTCCTCACCTGGTTGCCTCCACACACGCTTGACACCACCTGAACCAAATCAGTTGATCTTGTTGTCATCAGACCACAGGACGTGGTTCCAATAATCCATGTCCTTAGTCTGCTTGTCTTCAGCAAACTGTTTGCAGACTTTCTTGTGCATCATCTTTAGAAGAGGCTTTCTTCTGGGACGACAGCCATGCAGACCAATTTGATGCAGTGTGTGGCGTATGGTCTGAGCACTGACTGGCTGACCCCCTTCCCATTCAACCTCTGCAGCAATGCTGGCAGCACTCATACATCTATTTCTCAAAGACAACATCTTGATATGACGCTGAGCACGTGCACTCAACCTCTTTGGTTGACCATGGCGAGGCCTGTTCGGAGTGGAATCTGTCCTGTTAAACCGCTGTATGGTCTTGGCCACCGTGCTGCAGCTCAGGTTCAGGGTCTTGGCAATCTTCTTATAGCCTAGACAATTGTTTGATAAAAAATTCCTCCTGCGCTGTAATGGACCCCAAACCCTACCTATCAGCTGCTTACACTCAAACTGATACCCAACCAGTGCAGAATAAATATTAAACAATAGTGCAGCGCTAATAAACTGAATCACTATAAATATTGCTACATGGGCTAAAAATGCCAAACACACCTACATGTGAAATAATGATATTGAAAACATGGAAAAAAAATTAAAAAATGAAAACATATGAAATGTGAAAAATATGACACATCTTAAAGTGACCAAATCATCTTAGTGCCCCACACAAGTGCCAGCAAATAATATTGGAATAAAGATAACAAACATAAATCACGTGATAGTGCCACTTCAAATCTCATAAATGTACAAACGCAGAAATATATAAGTCCAATATGAATAATTCAGTGATGCAACATACACATACACACGCAGCTGGAGTGGAAAAGTGTGTTGGCACTTACACGATTGAGCACCAATTGCACATTGCATGTGTATGTTGCATCACTGAATTATTCATATTGGACTTATATATTTATGCGTTTGTACATTTATGAGATTTGAAGTGGCACTATCACGTGATTTATGTTTGTAATCTTCTTATAGCCTAGGCCATCTTTATGTGGAGCAACAATTCTTTTTTTCAGATCCTCAGAGTTCTTTGCCATGAGGTGCCATGTTGAACTTCCAGTGACCAGTATGAGAGAGTGGGAGCGATAACACCAAATGTAACACACCTGCTCCCCTTTCACACCTGAGACCTTGTAACACTAATGAGTCACATGACACTGGGGAGTGAAAATGGCTAATTGGACCTTGTCACTTAGGGGTGGACTCACTTTTGTTGCCAGCGATTTAGACATTAATGGCTGTGTGTTGAGTTATTTTGAGTGGACAGTACATTTACATGTTATACAAGCTGTACACTGACTACGTCACATTGTAGCAAAGTGTCATTTCTGCAGTGTTGTCACATGAAAAGATAGAATAAAATATTTACAAAAATGTGAGGGGTGTACTTACTTCTGGGAGATACTGTATTTGCCAACTAATTCAAGACCAAGAAAAATACAAGTGCCGCAGGACCAAAACAGCAGGGACGTTTACCGACATGAATAGAAGGACCTTCCACCAATGCGTTTTTTCTAATATACCTGCTCTATGTGCAGCACATTGGGGTGTATGGATTATGAATGGCACACCCTTACATTGTACAGCAGACCGCAATGCACTGCACTACAACCAACATATACCATTTTATTGTGGGTATTGAGCCTAAAACACTTTTTCCCCGCTCACACTCCCACTCAGAACAGTACGGCACCTATAGGACTGATGAGGTCACAGCTCCTCATGTTCCTCTGGTTGGGGAATCCCAGCGGGCTGCTGACAGGAGGCCGGAGTGTAGAATTCCATGAGGTATTCACAACGACTTGGCTCCGACGTGGACATGATGACTGTTTCTTTACCACAGAACAATTTCACCTGCAGAAGGGAGAAAAATGACGGCATTTGCATGTCTTAGTCTGATCAAACACCTCATCACGATTGCTACGGTGCAACATACAGGGGGAAACACGCCTCCTCACACGTTCCCAAAGATTCCGAGTACAATCCTTCCACGTGGCTGTATGTGTACAGATGCACTTTTATGGAGACTACAAAACTGCTATGTAGCTGTATTTATAAAGTGACTGCAATGCTGTTACATAGCTGTGCAGAGTAGGCATAAGATATATGGTGTATGTGACCTTCTAGGTGTCTCGTTATCCTGTAATGAAGCCATACCCTGCACTTTGGTCACAGCAGGCAATGCCCCGCAATCCAACATGTTATTCCCATCGGTCATCCCTAGTGACACTCACCAATGTGGACCGGTTGGGACCCTGCCAACAGCCTGTGCCCTGGTCGTACTTCATGGCACTACATCTGTCATTTTCTGGTCCGGCCCAGGTGTTCCAGATGCTGTGAATATGAAGTCATAACAAAAAAAGAAAAATCACATTTACTAGAAGGTGCTCAGGAGCCTATTTGCCCATTTCCTGTGAGTCCGGTTCACACCAATGCACTGAATGAAATGTTATTTTGTGAAATTTTATTAAAGGACAAGTTCACCTTTTGTAACGTTACGTGTTATACCCGTATTCAAGGTGTAACATGTAACAAGTTACTTTTGCAGCAGCAACAAGGCCCCCCCCAATCCTCATTGTGTCAGCATGCTGCTGATCTTCTCCCCACACCCACCATTTTAAATAAACACGGCCTTGCGGCGCTCCGTCCACCCAGCCGTGTCATCCATTCACAGAATTTTGTGAACGGGAAAACTACAAGTACCAACAGCTTTTGCAGCTGACGGCTTATAGTCCTCAACCACGGCTCTAGGTAGTTCACTGCTCCTCCCAGTACGTGGTGATAGCAACACTGACATTCTGCAGGAGCCTAATATTGCACCCAGGTTGCACAAAAAAAATAAATAAAAAAAAAACATTTTTACCTTCAAAAACTTTCCTTTCTTTTCTTTTTTTTTTACAAAGAGCAGCTTATCCTTTGAAGTAAAACAAGTAAACGGTGTGATGCAAAATGTCGATGGTGTGAATGGATCCTACAAAGAGTGGGCTTGTGGATAGGAATTGTGTTCCAACACAATTGTGTTTTTTTTTTTACTTTAGGTACTTTCACATTTGTTTCTTACTCAAAACATGCATACAAATATCAATGCCATTGGACTCCATTGTTTTCACTTTTGTATAGAAGGCTTACTGCTGGCAGGTTTGGGGCATCCTCACAGTAGTAAAAATCATCATTTCTGAGCTTACAGAACCAGAAATAAACAAGTACTAACACGCATAAAATGACAACAAATGAAGAACATTTCCTTAAAGCACAGGAGAAAAGCTGCAGATTTGTGGCAACTACTGCACCGAAACACATTAAAACTCCAGCAGGTAAAAAAAAATAAACACCCCTAATAAGGCACCTTTCAAACCGTTTGGCTCCGATCAGCAGGGTATCTGCTCACAGATCGCAGTGGACTTTCCTCTGTGTGAAAGGAGCCTTAGCATTACTATTTTTGTGACCTGCAGGAGTAATAATGTTTCAGTGTGTGACCGGTCACATCCGTGCCCTTACAGTTTCTGTGGACACAGGCAGACCCGTCAGCTCTATGGGTGGCCAGGTGTAAATGGGCTCTCCTGTACCTCCCATCCAGTCAACAAAAATGAAAAATTATGCATTTCTTTTCTGTTTTTTTGCTTTCTGGACCTGGATGGCGGTAGGTGGATGTAAAGAGACACAAGCCCAATTACATCTGCCTGTCCATAGGGCTCCATGGACCTTCCAACCAGGTCTGCCTGAAAAACTGACAAGTGGACCTGATTGGAATGCTGGTGTGAAAGTAGCCTAACAATTACATCAGCACTTGCCCTATAATAGATCATACTCATCTGCAGCTTAGACCAAATTAGGGCTCATTCACAAAGAGAAAAAAACACAGTTATTTACCTGTTAACTATTTCCAGGAATCTTCTAGGACAGCTTCACATGAGAGATAGGCTCCTCCTACCAGGAAACACCTGATCCACTTTTTCCTAATAAATAGCCTCTCCACCCCTGAGATCCTCAGTGTAATAATATAACCGAAGGTCTAGGATAAAACACAAATATAACAGTAGGAATATCATATATCTAGTCCATTGTATGACAGAACACCAGCTTATAACTAGAAAAGCTACAATTTCTGGGGAAATTGTGTGAAGTGTTCTTGCCTCCACCAGTAGTCTATAACTGGAGTGGGCGGTGTAACTGGGTGGAGTGGGTTCCTATGGCAACTCACTCTACAGCAAGGCCAGAGAAGAGCGGTTAAAAAACTGCTCCAACTTGCTCACTTCACTGGCGGTTGGCCTCTTCAAAAGATTGTAGTTTAAAAATGATAAATCTGAAGAGCTTTATATTGTGAGAATCACAAGACCCAGCCCTACATTTTGTTGCATAGTATGTCTCTGAAATATTAAAAATGAAGGCACAGTCGCAGTTTAGAAATTGCCCTTCAAATTTGAGGTGGCTAGAGTGCAGTTTCAATGAATGTCAATGGGCGGCGTGAGTTGCAAACAAATGGTCATATTGTGAAGACTATCAGGACTATGGCCTAGCCGTGGACATTTTTAGTGGCAGCAGGGATAGCTGAACGTTTTGATATAAGATTTGTGTAGGTGGGCTTGAAAATGAGGGAGTGATGGCAGTTTACAAATCATGTCCTGATTTTTCAGCTCACACTCTAGCTTTTGTCAGCTCCCACTCTAGTTTTCAACATTCCGCCATTCATTCCTATGGGACCAATTTCACCACAAAAACGCTGATATTTCGTGAACCATTCGGCGAAACGTTCCACAAAGTAATAGCACACCAATCGGGAACAATCCGCACGTTTCGGTATATTACTGTCTATGTAGTGTAAAAACTGCGGGAGGAGTTAGGGTGGTAAATTTGGCAATAATAATAGGAATATATATGTGAGATAACAGTAAGTGGTTGCCATGCAAGAACACTTAATGACAGGATTCTCCCAATTAAGCCTTCCTAAATGTAACCCATTGGAATTATGCACCACAATCCTTTTGCAGCGGTTTAACACTGACACTGGTATTTCCCCACCCCCCACCGATAACTGGCCCTACAGCCACTGATTATTTTCAGCCAAGAGTAAAATGGAAGTTGATTCTAATCCAAGAATCTGTCATTCAATAACATTTTGTTGGGGTGGTTACTGCACTTGCTACTGAGTCACAGAACAAACCCAAAACACTTGCAGTCAGGACACCGGTACGCCACGATCCAAACACATCAACAAACTTACCTTGAACACATCCTAGTTGTGGTCCAGCGTGAACAGCACCAGCAAGTCAGACGTTCCCTTGGACAGATTCTTGGGGACGACAATTGCTCCAGAGAACTTTCTCTTTACAGTCATTCAGTTTGCACTTTGACAACAAAAATAAACATATCAGTTATTTGGAAGAGCATCAACCCCAGCACTGCCCACATATTCTACCATGGACAGGAATACAATCAGTTTGATTTGTAATTCTGAACACTTGACTTCTTATGAGCAGCTCTCATATTTCCGTTGTCTTTAGGGTGCATTTATTTTACATTACAATTTAAAGGAGGATTGAAGTCTACACTCAGAAACCTGCAAGTTTAACCACCTATCTACCGGGCACTTATACCCCCTTTGTGCCCCGGCCAATTTTCAGCGCTGTCTCACATTGAATGACAATTGCACAGTCATGCAACATTGTACACATATGACATTTTTATAATATTTTTCACACACAGAGATTTTTTTTTGTGGTATTTAATCGCAGTTGGGTGTTTTATTTTTGGCACTATAAACAAAAGAAGAGCAACATATGCAGCAATGATGGGCACTGATAGGCGGCGCTGATGGGCGACACGGACAACCAGCCCTGACTGCCGAAGCTGAATGGGTGGCATTGATGGACGGTACTGATGGGGGCCCTGCTGGGTGGTACTGAAGGGCACTGATCATCAGTGCCCTGATGATCATTGCCGATCTCCTCTGTGACAGCTGCCAGTTATCGGCAGTACTTTCTGCACGCTGTGACAGTGTGAGGAAAATGCTGCCGATAACAGACAACTGTATTTACACAGTGAACTGTTGTGTCATTGGACGCAGCTGATCATGTGGGAAAAGGCTGCTGTGATTGGCCTTTTACCTCATCATGTGATCAGCTGTCTCCGTAGGACACAGCGATCACGGAGATCGCCGGGTGCGTGCCCCTGATGGTGCGCGGGGGGCACATTCTGGGAGGACGTCATAAGACACCCTCCCAGAATTAGGTAACCGCGCTGTAGCCGTCATTTGGCTATATCACGGTTACCAAGTGGTTAAAGGATAAGCTCACCTTTTGTAAAAAAAAAATAAAAAATTAAAAATGCACGTTTTTTTTTTTTGCAGCCAACAAAAATGTGCATTTACTATTTTTGTACATTACATTCTGTAAAGTATTGCACCTGTGATCAGCAGATTGTGGGTGCAATGCCCGGATCCTGCAGACCCACAATAAGCTGTCTGCCCGTACTCCCATATGTCAGAAAGTTCCTACACTGCAGGAAGAATCAATGAACTACAAGAGTGCTCATCAGTGTCCTCGCAGCTCATTGAGAACTACAACCTGTCAGCCACAATGGCTGACAATACTTGTAGTCCGTTCATTCAAGGAAACTGAATGAATGACGTGGACATGTGGGTGGAGCCCTGAAGGGCCACACTGTTTTTAAATTGTGACAGCGGGTGAGGGAAGAAGCCCACTGTCATGGAGAGGAGCGCTGGTGGCGGGAGGTTGGGGAATAGGAGCATGGTAAGTGTTACACCCCAAATATGGGTGACATGCTCCGAAAGGTGCTTAGATCCTTTCATTTCTACATTGTTTTTGTTCAACCAGAGTGGCTCCAGGCAGAAAAGTACAACCTGAAGATGAACTGCTGAAAAACAATCTGGAATACATAGAACAGAGACATTTTACCTGCCAAAAGATTCTTTATTTCTGTCTGTCCAGTTCTGAGAATTTCAAAGCTCTGTCACACTGCACAGCTCTGTCTAGCAGGGCAGTAGACCTGATTTTAATCTGCTGCAGTAACTTACAGTTCTTGCTCCTCCCTCAGTCTGAATGGATAGTGAAAGAAGCAGTAGACTGATGAGCTCACACCCGTCACTCTGCTCTCTCCTCCTAACCGCATGCCCCTTACACGAGTATTGCAGCAGAACTGATTCACTTCTTGTGCTGCGGCTTCTCTCTGGTCAAATCTGAACTCTGCTGTACAGGGATTTTAAGAGTCAAATATCAAGTCAAAGTGTAGGCACTTGCATCATTCAATGTAATAATTATATATAAGCAGTAGACGAGCACATAAATGCTGCATTCTAGTCCATGGGGCGTCATTTTAAATGACTCATTCAGGGCAGAGAAATATTTTTTAAAAATGTGAGAGCCCATAAAGCTGCCCGTACATTTCACCTCCCACAAACCTATATGGATCAGGCCATATGAGCAGAGATGCAGTATGGATCCTTTTTATGCAGGATCTTTCAGCTAGCAAGATCCTGTAAAAATGTCGGCAGCCGTCAAAGGACAAGTTCACCTTTCGTAACGTTAAACCCAAACTCAGGGTGTAAAATGTAATATGTTGTTATGATCAGACTGGGCCCTGTGGGGGATCTTCTCCCCTCTCGCTGTCAAATTTTTAAAACCGTGGCCGTGTAGGGCTCCGCCCACACAGTCACCTGTGGATGAGAGACTACAAGTCCCAAGAGCCTTAGCGGCTGTCAGCTTTAGTCCTCAATAAACTACTACTGTGCTGTGAAGTGCCGTGGTAGTTCATTCATTTTTCCTGTCAGTATATCTGTTGGCTCGTACATCCCTTTACGTGTAAGAAGATATACTAACAGATCTGCAGGAGACCCGCATGGCGCTGGCACAATGGTCTACGGGCTCCTGCAGACAGAAATAAGAAATGCACATTTATTTTACCTGCAAAAAAAAAAAAAGTGCAATAATTATTGTTTTTTAAAAGGTGAACTCATCCTTTAAAGGATACAGTCACCTTTTGTAACGTTACACCCATATTCAGGGTTACAATCACACCAGCCCCTGCACCCCCCCCCCCCATCACCGTTGTATCTGCTAATGGGGGATCTTCTCCCCCCTGCTAGCTGTCAAAATGTAAAATAAAAACTGCTATGCGGGGCTCCGGCAGCGTCACTCATTCACAGTATTCTGTGAATGGGAAAACTACAAGTCCCAGCAGCCTTTCCAGTTGTCAGTTTGTGGTTTTCAACCAACTATCACGCCAGTCCACAGCACCATGGTAGTTCATTGAGCCTTCCTGTCAGTAAGTATCTGCTTGCCCATACGGGATGTACAAGCAAGCAGATTCTGGCTGTGGTGGGAGCACAGCCTGCCTGTCCTCCAATGGGCAAGATTTATTTTTAATAGTAATGGCGGCGATCAGCAACTTATAGCATGACTGCGGCGGGCATTCTGACACTGGGGGGAACTGACTTGATGTCACTGACATCCCCAGTGACACCAATACACTGATCAGTGCTAATAAAAAGCGCTGACACTGTACTAATGGCACTGGTCAGGAAGGGGTTAGCATGTGGGGCGATCAAAGGGTTAACTGTGTGCTGTGTAAGCCATGCAAAGCATTGTGCAGTAGCTGACAGGGGAGAGCACTGTATTGTTTACATACAGTTCTCTCCCTCCGTCAGTAATGCTCCTCAATCACCGGGACCCGGTGACTGACAGCTAAGGCTGCGAATAGCTGCACGGGTAGGGGCGTGCACGGCTCAGAAATGCAAAATGACGTATATATACAGGTGATTTTGCGCACCCCTGCCGCCCTGTAGCAGTATATCTTCTATAGGGCGGCAGGAAAGCGGTTCACTGAAAGTACAAATACGAGGTAACCTGATAAGACTTCTTTTCTGATCTTCTGGAGTTTAATGGACACTAGCTAGATCAAAGCTGAGCACATAGATCTTGAAGATCTGAACTTCAGCTTCCCTTCAGTCTTACACAGTTGTACAGACTTCTCTGCTCTACTGACATGGCATGATTTCACTGCACACTGAGCTTCTCACAGTGTGCATCACAAGTCAGAGCCCACCTTATTTCCTTGCTGGAGGACGTCAAGCATCTATTCTTTCCTCCCCGGCCTTCCTGTCCCTGGTCCACCCTTTTCATTCATTGGATTTCACTTTCAATCATGAAGATTCGGCATCACATGTGTGCATTACCTGGAGTGATTTGTGTGCCAACCAAGCCTGCCGAGAGTGCCACTGCTGAGAGACGGACATCCAACCATCAAAGCATTTTGATTTTTGCACAAATCGTCCTAAGAGTCAGCCCACTGCTTGTATCAGAACTGAGGACCTATGAGAGGAGTACTGAGGCAGGGTGCTGTGATCATTTCAGAAGGCCAGCATCCCACTAGCACCTCTCACCAGCCATTGCATAGGGAAGCACAGAGACCCAGTGATGTCTAAACAAGCTATATAGTGAAAACAGAAAGTTTCCTTTTAAAACTCATCAGCATGTTGATGGGGATGGAAAGACTTCAGCTTCAAAGGAAACCCTGAGGAACATATCGAGGTGACCCTTTCTTCTGAGAATTGTAGTACCCGCCATGATACTTTGGATCATCCTTCACAAGTACAGAGATGAGGAATTCTAACAGTTTTCTGACATTCACAGCATGCTTGTTCCAGGCATTGAAGCCAAACTACCAGGCACATAGCATTTTCAGAAGACCAACAATGGCCACAAAAGCAGACCCATACTTCTCATGACAGGTAGACTTTGAAGGAAACGAATGCATGAAACAATATGGAGATCATTATGGAACACTCTGAAAATGCTATTTGCCTGGCTGTCTCTAGAATCCATACTTTGAAACACCAACTTGAAGCCAGCATGCAGGTTAGAAAGCAGGGATGCACCGATACCATTTTCTGATCGGCCAGTACCGATACTTTCGGTCAAGTACTCGCCGATACCGATTGCCGATACTTTGTGGTGCGATGTGCGTCAATACAAAATGTATGAACACAAATTGCACCACAAAGACCAGCATGCAATGTGAACAGGAATGCAATTTCTGTCCAAAACAAATGCGGTTTCCCCACTGGACAGGAGCGGTGAAGGGAGTTTTCCCGCAGCGGAGAGTGGGCAGTGGGGATGTATACCATGGTGGCAGATACTCCATATTCTCAGCGGTAGGAGAGGAGACAAAGACGCCGACATCTGAAATCCCTGCCGATTTCTCTCCTCACCTTGCAGCAATGACAGTTCAGGCTAGAGGACTATTGATGTCACATGGACGGTGCTGACCAATCAGATGCCACAGGGATGTTGGATTCCTATCTCCTGACGCCCGGGACATGTAGTTCCGGGCGCTGGGCAGGTAGTTTCATTCTACCTTTAGGTCTGCTGCGGGCAAGCAGCAGGGCTCACCTGTCAGGTGAGGCAATAGGTGGCAGCGCTGCTGTTGACTGCGTTGCACAGTGCCAGCCTCTCCGCACCCCCGTCGTGTGCTCTCCCCGTTGGGTAGAGGGGAGGGAGAAGAGCGGACGAGTCCCCTCCCCTTCTTGTGCTGACTCGGAAGTGACGTTATGATGTCACTTCCGGGTCCCCGTTGAGAGATTGTAGAGCAATCCCCATAGGAACAGAGGGGAGACATCCAGAGTCTTTTAGACCTTGGATGTCTCGAAGAGAACCTGTCACCAAAAATCATCACATAGGGGAAGTTGTCCCCGTGATTAAAAAAAAACTTTTTTTTTACAATTATAAACAATGAAAGTTACACCCAAGCACATGCCATCCCCCCAAAAAGGCCGGCACCCCCACACATACAAAAACGTACAAAACGTAAAAGCACACGCTGGGACGCCTACGCATCAAACCGTCGATTGCGATACGTTACATATCGCCGCGCACGCCAGAATGAGAGCGATAATTCTAGCACCAGACCTCCTCCGTAATACTAAACTGGTGACCTATAAAGGAGCTTTAAAAGTGTCACCTATAGAAAATACAGGGTACTGAAGCTCCTCGCCATTTCACAAGTGCGCACAAATTTAAGGATGACAAGTTGGATATCTATTTATTCGCTGCAACCTCGGCTTTTAGATTTTACAGAAAATAGGGTCATTTATTGCTTTTTTTGTGCCCTAAAATTAACATACTTGTATTTTTTACTGAAATTTTGCGATAATATGGGACATAAAAAATTGGAACTACCACTATTTTATTCTCTAGGGTCTCTGCTTTCAGGAAATATATATTTGGGTGTTATGCCATCTTCAGGCTTAAAATGATTTTTTAAATGTGTGCAAAAATGGCAAAAACGTCTCTGGCAGCCAAAGGGATAAAGTATAAGCCCTGACCCACCCATTCCTGACGAGCAGCCAATCGGTGCTCAGTACACTGCAAGGTCTCTCTCCTCCTTGCTAGTCCCCGGGTGCAGTGCTGGAGAGAGGGGGGGGGAGGGGGAGGAGATAAACAGCGCAATGTTAAAAATATGACACGTTTAAGTCGCCATAAAGTCTCTTTTGCTTTTAAAACAAGTAGATTGTCATGAGGGACAAGTAGATTGGGGCCCCGATTTAGTCCCTGGACACGTCGTTTATCAAACATTTCCACCCCCCTGTGCCATCTCGCCCGTACTGTCATCGCTGCAAGGAGAGGAGAGAAAGCCGCTTCACAGGTCTGCAGATTTGAAATCCCCACAACTATCTATTCTCTCCTTGCAGCGATGACAGTCCGGGCAAGGCGGCTTCTGATTGGTCAGCACCGTCCATGTGTCCATAACAGGAAGTGAGAGGAAATCCATGCAAACTGGACCCCCCAGATCACCAGAACTAGTGTCCCCATCGGAAGATTTCCCCTCTATCACTTTTCTGGGGACAACCCAAAATGTGGGATCGTCTTTCCCATTCACTTTGGATGATGATGGTAAACAGGACAAACAGAGAGGGGGGATCTCCCCAACAATGGGGGCACACACAGCAATAAACACTGACAGGGGCTCCAATCATCTCCACTCCATCCAAATCTAAACATGACTTTCCTTTACTTATTTCATTTCTTTTAATATTTAGATTTGTTTTCAGTATTCCTCAGTGATTGTATGACACGGATCTCTTTATGAAGAGTGGGGGAGGGGCGGGGAAGTGATATTTGGGGGATTATAGCTCTGTATTCATTTCCTTTATGAATGGCTGATATGGGGGGGGGGGGTCTGGCACAGCTGCTGGGGGGATTATTGGGGGGGTTTCTGCACAATGCTGGGGTACTATAGAATGAATACATGGAGAGAAATGAGATGTATTCTGTGCAGGCATGGGGGGGGGGGGCAGAAACACTGGAGGGGGGGATGGGGGAAGTTGTAGTAACACTGGGGGGGCAGAAATACTGGGGTGGAGGACAGATACACTGGGGGGATGGGGGCAGTTGTGGTAACACTGGGGGGGGGGATGGGGGAAGTTGTGGTAACATGGGGGGGCAGAAACACTGGGGTGGAGGACAGATACACTGGGGGGATGGGGGCAGTTGTGGTATCACTGGGGGGGGATGGGGGAAGTTGTGGTAACATGGGGGGGCAGATACACTGGGGGGATGGGGGCAGTTGTAGGAACACTGGGGGGGGGGATGGGGGAAGTTGTGGTAACATGGGGGGGCAGATACACTGGGGGGATGGGGGCAGTTGTGGTAACACTGAAGGGGGAGGGAAGTTGTGGTAACATGGGGGGGGCAGATACACTGGGGGGATGGGGGCAGTTGTAGGAACACTGGGGGGGGATGGGGGAAGTTGTGGTAACATGGGGGGCAGATACACTGGGGAGAATGGGGGAAGTTGTTGTAACATGGGGGGGGGCAGAAAACTGGGGGGGGAATGGGGGAAGTTGTTGTAACACAGGGGGGGGGGGGCAGAAACACTGGCGGGATGGGGGAAATTGTTGAAACACGGAGGGAGCAGAAAGACTGGGGGGGGGGGATGGGGGAAGTTGTTGTAACACGGGGGGGGCAGAAACACTGGGGGGGGGATGGAAGAAGTTGTTGTAACACGGGGGGGGGGGAAGAAACACTGGCAGGATGGGGGAAATTGTTGAAACACGGAGGGAGCAGAAAGACTAGGGGGGGATGGGGGAAGTTGTTGTAACACGGGGGGGGGGGGCAGAGACACTGGGGGGGGAATGGGGGAAGTTGTTGTAACACGGGGGGGGGCAGAAACACTGGGGTGGAGGGAAGAAACACTGGGAGGAAGGGGGATGTGGGTAGTTGTTGTAACGGGGGGGGGGGGGGGGGGAACACTGTCGGGGATGTGGACAGTTGTGGTAAACGGGGGGGGGGGGGGGAGGATGGGGGCAGTTGTAACACTAGGGGGGGGGCAGAAACACGGGGGGTATGGGGGCAGTTGTAACACTGGGGAGGAGGGCAAAAACACTGGGGGGGGCATTGGGGAAGTTGTGGTAAAACGGGGGGGGGCAGAAAGACTCGGGGAGAAGGTGGGGGCGCTTGTAGAAACACTGGGGGCAGAAACAGTGTGGGGGGAAATTGTAATACGGGGGGGCACAGAAAAACTGGGTGGGGGGCCATTGGGGAAGTTGTGGTAAAACAGAGGGGCAGAAAGACTGGGGGAAGGTGGGGGCAGTTGTGGTAACACTGAGGGGGGGCAGAAACACTGGGGGGGGCAGGTTTGGTAAAACTGGGGGGGGGGGCAGTTGAGGTTACACTGGGGGGGTCGAAGCTCCAGGTATGTCCCCCCCCCATCATTTATTTGTCTCTCAATAGATAAAATCCCCCCCACATCATCCAGCACTCCCTCGGCCTCTTCCTCCTCCCCACCCCCGGCCTTCTCCTCACCTGGGCTCCCCCGGTCTCCATCTTGCCCACCCCGGACCCCGTTTCTCTCAGCTCCCGTCTGTCTCCTCCATCCCTCCTCGGGCTCCTATTACTCTCTGTGACATCAAAAGATGGCTGCCGAAGGAAAGCCATGTCTATAACGTTTAATGGAGCTGATTGGGAAGGGAGACACCTATGGCGGGGAGCGGTATTACCGCCATGGAACACATACAGGCACAGTGACATCTGGAGGCAGAATTTAGGAAAACCCACTAAAGTCACCACAACACTGATTCATTCTATGGGAAAATCAATAAAATAGCAGATTTAGTTTGGTTTTCAGTAAAAATATGTAGGCCCGAAAAGTGACGCTGTGATTGGCAGAGTGATTAGCTCCACCTCCAGGCTCTGATTGGCAGAGTGATTAGCTCCGCCTCCAGGCTGCCTCTGACCTCACTTCCTTTCTGGTTGTTGAGCGATACAGATCGTCAGAGCGGTTCTCCTGCAACTGACTGCGATCATTAGCATTTCTATTGCTGATATCATTATATTATTCTTTAGTAGTGGGAAATATTTATATTTTTAGCCACTTTGAGGTCATCCAGCACCATCACGATGCCACGACCTTCACGACGCCCATCCCGTGGAAGGTCTTCACATCAGGTGAACGGAGGGTCTCCGATCGCCCATCGGACGAGGTCCAGGGTCCAACGTCATCGGAGACGGGAGGAGGCCTCCACCCACCGCAGCCGTTCACCAAGAGAGCGAGCCCGGGCCCCTGAGCACCCTCCACCACCGGCCATGGAACAGCGCGCCGGGGCCCCTGAGCACCCCCCAGCCATGGAGCAGCGCGCCGAGGAGGAGGTAATTCTCTGTCCCATCTGTTTGGCAGGTTATGAAGATGGAGAGGACACGACCATCCTGGCCTGCGCTCACGAGTTCCACACCAGCTGTATCCACCGATGGCTTGAAGAGAGCGCCACCTGTCCAATCTGCAGGACTGCTATTCCCAACCAGCAGGACGACCAGCCACTCCTCCCTGAGGACATACAGGAAGTCATGATTGAAGACATCCAGTTTGGATATGAAATAGATGAAAATGGTGATGTAGACTTGCATGTCATTGTATTCCTCAGGGTGCAGGTAATGTAAATGGGAACTGTTACTGTGTACAGTGTATATATTTTTAAATTCTTTATATATTATTTTTAATATTTATATTTATATTATATATGTTACATGTTTATCTGTTTTAGCCTTTAAGTAGTTATTGTATTAATGCTTTGAGAAAAAAAAAAAAAAAAAAAAAAAAAAAATTTAAAAACCAAAAAAAAAAAAAATTTTATTATTATATATTTTTAGATGTTTTATGATTATAGTAATGTTAACTAATGCTTTGCAACGATGGGGCGCAATTCCCCCCCCGCTGACACCAACGATGGGGCGCAATTCCCCCCCCGCTGACACCAACGATGGGGCGCAATTCCCCCCCCGCTGACACCAACGATGGGGCGCAATTCCCCCCCCGCTGACACCAACGATGGGGCGCAATTCCCCCCCCGCTGACACCAACGATGGGGCGCAATTCCCCCCCCGCTGACACCAACGATGGGGCGCAATTCCCCCCCCGCTGACACCAACGATGGGGCGCAATTCCCCCCCCGCTGACACCAACGATGGGGCGCAATTCCCCCCCCGCTGACACCAACGATGGGGCGCAATTCCCCCCCCGCTGACACCAACGATGGGGCGCAATTCCCCCCCCGCTGACACCAACGATGGGGCGCAATTCCCCCCCCGCTGACACCAACGATGGGGCGCAATTCCCCCCCCGCTGACACCAACGATGGGGCGCAATTCCCCCCCCGCTGACACCAACGATGGGGCGCAATTCCCCCCCCGCTGACACCAACGATGGGGCGCAATTCCCCCCCCGCTGACACCAACGATGGGGCGCAATTCCCCCCCCGCTGACACCAACGATGGGGCGCAATTCCCCCCCCGCTGACACCAACGATGGGGCGCAATTCCCCCCCCGCTGACACCAACGATGGGGCGCAATTCCCCCCCCGCTGACACCAACGATGGGGCGCAATTCCCCCCCCGCTGACACCAACGATGGGGCGCAATTCCCCCCCCGCTGACACCAACGATGGGGCGCAATTCCCCCCCCGCTGACACCAACGATGGGGCGCAATTCCCCCCCCGCTGACACCAACGATGGGGCGCAATTCCCCCCCCGCTGACACCAACGATGGGGCGCAATTCCCCCCCCGCTGACACCAACGATGGGGCGCAATTCCCCCCCCGCTGACACCAACGATGGGGCGCAATTCCCCCCCCGCTGACACCAACGATGGGGCGCAATTCCCCCCCCCGCTGACACCAACGATGGGGCGCAATTCCCCCCCCCGCTGACACCAACGATGGGGCGCAATTCCCCCCCCGCTGACACCAACGATGGGGCGCAATTCCCCCCCCGCTGACACCAACGATGGGGCGCAATTCCCCCCCCGCTGACACCAACGATGGGGCGCAATTCCCCCCCCGCTGACACCAACGATGGGGCGCAATTCCCCCCCCGCTGACACCAACGATGGGGCGCAATTCCCCCCCCGCTGACACCAACGATGGGGCGCAATTCCCCCCCCGCTGACACCAACGATGGGGCGCAATTCCCCCCCCGCTGACACCAACGATGGGGCGCAATTCCCCCCCCGCTGACACCAACGATGGGGCGCAATTCCCCCCCCGCTGACACCAACGATGGGGCGCAATTCCCCCCCCGCTGACACCAACGATGGGGCGCAATTCCCCCCCCGCTGACACCAACGATGGGGCGCAATTCCCCCCCCGCTGACACCAACGATGGGGCGCAATTCCCCCCCCGCTGACACCAACGATGGGGCGCAATTCCCCCCCCGCTGACACCAACGATGGGGCGCAATTCCCCCCCCGCTGACACCAACGATGGGGCGCAATTCCCCCCCCGCTGACACCAACGATGGGGCGCAATTCCCCCCCCGCTGACACCAACGATGGGGCGCAATTCCCCCCCCCGCTGACACCAACGATGGGGCGCAATTCCCCCCCCCGCTGACACCAACGATGGGGCGCAATTCCCCCCCCGCTGACACCAACGATGGGGCGCAATTCCCCCCCGCTGACACCAACGATGGGGCGCAATTCCCCCCCGCTGACACCAACGATGGGGCGCAATTCCCCCCCCGCTGACACCAACGATGGGGCGCAATTCCCCCCCCGCTGACACCAACGATGGGGCGCAATTCCCCCCCCGCTGACACCAACGATGGGGCGCAATTCCCCCCCCGCTGACACCAACGACGGGGCCCTATTCCTCCCCGCTGACACCAACGATGGGGAAACGATGGGGCACTATTCCTCCCCACTGGCACCAACGATGGGGCACTAATCCCCCCCACTGGCACCAACGATGGGGCACTAATCCCCCCCACTGGCACCAACGATGGGGCACTAATCCTTCGACTGACACCAACGATGGGGCAATATTCCTCCCCACTGACACCAACGATGGGGCAATATTCCTCCCCACTGACACCAAAGATGAGAAACTATTCCTCCCCACTGGCACCAACGATGGGGCACTAATCCTCCCCACTGGCACCAACGATGGGGCACTAATCCACCCCACTGGCACCAACGAAGGGGCACTAATCCTTCGACTGACACCAACGATGGGGCAATATTCCTCCCCACTGACACCAACGATGGGGCAATATTCCTCCCCACTGACACCAACGATGGGGCACCGTTCCTCCCCGCTGACACCAACGATGGGGCACCGTTCCTCCCCGCTGACACCAACGATGGGGCACCGTTCCTCCCCGCTGACACCAACGATGGGGCACCGTTCCTCCCCGCTGACACCAACGATGGGGCACCGTTCCTCCCCGCTGACACCAACGATGGGGCACCGTTCCTCCCCGCTGACACCAACGATGGGGCACCGTTCCTCCCCGCTGACACCAACGATGGGGCACCGTTCCTCCCCGCTGACACCAACGATGGGGCACCGTTCCTCCCCGCTGACACCAACGATGGGGCACCGTTCCTCCCCGCTGACACCAACGATGGGGCACCGTTCCTCCCCGCTGACACCAACGATGGGGCACCGTTCCTCCCCGCTGACACCAACGATGGGGCACCGTTCCTCCCCGCTGACACCAACGATGGGGCACCGTTCCTCCCCGCTGACACCAACGATGGGGCACCGTTCCTCCCCGCTGACACCAACGATGGGGCACCGTTCCTCCCCGCTGACACCAACGATGGGGCACCGTTCCTCCCCGCTGACACCAACGATGGGGCACCGTTCCTCCCCGCTGACACCAACGATGGGGCACCGTTCCTCCCCGCTGACACCAACGATGGGGCACCGTTCCTCCCCGCTGACACCAACGATGGGGCACCGTTCCTCCCCGCTGACACCAACGATGGGGCACCGTTCCTCCCCGCTGACACCAACGATGGGGCACCGTTCCTCCCCGCTGACACCAACGATGGGGCACCGTTCCTCCCCGCTGACACCAACGATGGGGCACCGTTCCTCCCCGCTGACACCAACGATGGGGCACCGTTCCTCCCCGCTGACACCAACGATGGGGCACCGTTCCTCCCCGCTGACACCAACGATGGGGCACCGTTCCTCCCCGCTGACACCAACGATGGGGCACCGTTCCTCCCCGCTGACACCAACGATGGGGCACCGTTCCTCCCCGCTGACACCAACGATGGGGCACCGTTCCTCCCCGCTGACACCAACGATGGGGCACCGTTCCTCCCCGCTGACACCAACGATGGGGCACCGTTCCTCCCCGCTGACACCAACGATGGGGCACCGTTCCTCCCCGCTGACACCAACGATGGGGCACCGTTCCTCCCCGCTGACACCAACGATGGGGCACCGTTCCTCCCCGCTGACACCAACGATGGGGCACCGTTCCTCCCCGCTGACACCAACGATGGGGCACCGTTCCTCCCCGCTGACACCAACGATGGGGCACCGTTCCTCCCCGCTGACACCAACGATGGGGCACCGTTCCTCCCCGCTGACACCAACGATGGGGCACCGTTCCTCCCCGCTGACACCAACGATGGGGCACCGTTCCTCCCCGCTGACACCAACGATGGGGCACCGTTCCTCCCCGCTGACACCAACGATGGGGCACCGTTCCTCCCCGCTGACACCAACGATGGGGCACCGTTCCTCCCCGCTGACACCAACGATGGGGCACCGTTCCTCCCCGCTGACACCAACGATGGGGCACCGTTCCTCCCCGCTGACACCAACGATGGGGCACCGTTCCTCCCCGCTGACACCAACGATGGGGCACCGTTCCTCCCCGCTGACACCAACGATGGGGCACCGTTCCTCCCCGCTGACACCAACGATGGGGCACCGTTCCTCCCCGCTGACACCAACGATGGGGCACCGTTCCTCCCCGCTGACACCAACGATGGGGCACCGTTCCTCCCCGCTGACACCAACGATGGGGCACCATTTCTGCAGCACTGACATGTTTACTCTGACAGCAACAGGGTGTTGCCCTCACAATATACAGGTCAGTCCTTGCAGTGCTGCAGGAGGAAATTTCTCATCCGCAGTTAAAAAAAGAACATATATGCCCAAGCATGGGGTCCGGGGGCGGTCAGTGGGTGGATCGCTCCTATGCTTTGGCATATATTTTTTTCACTTTTCTTCTGGTACAGAGTTCATCATCCACATTGATCCATGTGAATAGAGGAAACTGACACCAATGATGGGGCACTATTCCTCCCCACTGACACCAACGATGGGGCACTATTCCTCCCCACTGACACCAACGATGGGGCACTATTCCTCCCCACTGACACCAACGATGGGGCACTATTCCTCCCACTGATACCAACGATGAGGCACTATTCCTCCCACTGACACCAACGATGGGGCATTATTCCTCCCATAGACACCAACGATGGGGCATTATTCCTCCCATAGACACCAACGATGGGGCATTATTCCTCCCATAGACACCAACGATGGGGCACTATTTCTCCCCACTAACACCAACGATGGGGCACTATTCCTCCCCACTGACACCAACGATGGGGCACTATTCCTCCCCACTGACATCAACGATGGGGCACTATTCCTCCCCACTGACACCAACGATGGGGCACTATTCCTCCCCACTGACACCAACGATGGGGCACTATTCCTCCCCACTGACACCAACGATGGGGCACTATTCCTCCCCACTGACACCAACGATGGGGCACTATTCCTCCCCACTGACACCAACGATGGGGCACTATTCCTCCCCACTGACACCAACGATGGGGCACTATTCCTCCCCACTGACACCAACGATGGGGCACTATTCCTCCCCACTGACACCAACGATGGGGCACTATTCCTCCCCACTGACACCAACGATGGGGCACTATTCCTCCCCACTGACACCAACGATGGGGCACTATTCCTCCCCACTGACACCAACGATGGGGCACTATTCCTCCCCACTGACACCAACGATGGGGCACTATTCCTCCCCACTGACACCAACGATGGGGCACTATTCCTCCCCACTGACACAAACGATGGGGCACTATTCCTCCCACTGACACCAACGATGGGGCACTATTCCACTGACACCAACGATAGGGCACTATTCCTCCCCACTGACACCAACAATGGGGCAACAATGGGGAACTATTCCTCCCCACTGGCACCAACGATAGGGCACTATTCCTCCTCACTGACACCAAAGATGGGGCACTATTCCTTCCCCCTGATACCAACGATGGGGCAATATTCCTCCCACTAACTCCAAAGATGGGGCACTAATCCTCCCCACTGACACCAGCGATGAGGAACTATTCCTCCCCACTGACACCAGCGATGGGGCACTATTCCTCCCCACTGACACCAGCGATGGGGCACTATTCCTCCCCACTGACACCAGCGATGGGGCTCTATTCCTCCCACTGACACCAACGATGGGGCTCTATTCCTCCCACTGACACCAACGATGGGGCTCTATTCCTCCCACTGACACCAACGATGGGGCTCTATTCCTCCCACTGACACCAACGATGGGGCACTATTCCTTCCCCCTGATACCAACGATGGGGCACTATTCCTCCCACAGACACCAACGATGGGGCACTATTCCTCCCCCCTGATACCAACAATGGGGCAATATTCCTCCCACTAACTCCAAAGATGGGGCACCATTTATCCCACTGTCACTATTGATGAGCGATTTGAATGGAGGCTTTTTTTTTTTTTTTCTTAAGGAATTTGTTTCTTTTTTCTGTCCCTTGGGGCAATATTCTTCTCACTGAAACCAGTGATGGAGCACTATTCCTGCAACTGACACCAACAATGGGACTCTATTCCTTCCCACTGACACCTACGATGGGACACTATTTCTCCAACTGACACCAATGATGGGGCACTATTCCTCCCCACTGACACCAACAATGGGGCTCTATTCCTCCCACTGACACCAAAGATGGGGCACTATTCCTTGCCACTGACACCAACGATGGGACACTATTCCTCCCCACTGACACCAACGATGGGGCACTATTCCCCCCACTGACACCAACAATGGGGCAACGATGGGGCACTATTCCTCCCCACTGACACCAACGATGGGGCACTATTCCTCCCACAGATACCAACGATTGGGGCACTATTCCTCCCACAGACACCAACGATGGGGCACTATTCCTCCCCACTGACACCAACGATGGGGCACTATTCCTCCCACAGACACCAACGATTGGGGCACTATTCCTCCCACAGACACCAACGATTGGGGCACTATTCCTCCCCACTGACACCAACGATGGGGCATTATTCCTCCGCACTGATACCAACGATAAGGCACTATTCCTCCCCACTGACACCAACGATGGGGCACAATTCCTCCCCACTGACACCAACGATCGGGCACTATTCCTCCCCACTGACACCAACGATGGGGCACTTTTCCTCCCACAGACACCAACGATGGGGCACTATTCCTCCCCACAGACACCAACGATGGGGCACTATTCCTCCCCACTGACACCAACGATGGGGCACTATTCCTCCCCACTGACACCAACGATGGGGCATTATTCCTCCCCACTGACACCAACGATGGGGCACTATTCCTCCCCACTGACACCAACGATGGGGCACTATTCCCCCCACTGACACCAACAATGGGGCAACGATGGGGCACTATTCCTCCCCACTGACACCAACGATGGGGCACTATTCCTCCCCACTGACACCAACGATGGGGCACTATTCCTCCCCACTGACACCAACGATGGGGCACTATCCTCCCCACTGACACCAACGATGGGGCACTATTCCTCCCCACTGACACCAACGATGGGGCACTATTCCCCCCACTGACACCAACAATGAGGCAACGATGGGGCACTATTCCTCCCCACTGACACCAACGATGGGGCACTATTCCTCCCACAGATACCAACGATTGGGGCACTATTCCTCCCACAGACACCAACGATGGGGCACTATTCCTCCCCACTGACACCAACGATGGGGCACTATTCCTCCCCACTGACACCAACGATGGGGCACTATTCCTCCCACAGACACCAACGATGGGGCACTATTCCTCCCACAGACACCAACGATGGGGCACTATTCCTCCCACAGACACCAACGATGGGGCACTATTCCTCCCACAGACACCAACGATGGGGCACTATTCCTCCCACAGACACCAACGATGGGGCACTATTCCTCCCACAGACACCAACGATGGGGCACTATTCCTCCCACAGACACCAACGATGGGGCACTATTCCTCCCACAGACACCAACGATGGGGCACTATTCCTCCCACAGACACCAACGATGGGGCACTATTCCTCCCACAGACACCAACGATGGGGCACTATTCCTCCCACAGACACCAACGATGGGGCACTATTCCTCCCCACAGACACCAACGATAAGGCACTATTCCTCCCCACTGACACCAACGATGGGGCACTCTTCCTCCCCACTGACACCAACGATGGGGCACTCTTCCTCCCCACTGACACCAACGATGGGGCACTCTTCCTCCCCACTGACACCAACGATGGGGCACTCTTCCTCCCCACTGACACCAACGATGGGGCACTCTTCCTCCCCACTGACACCAACGATGGGGCACTCTTCCTCCCCACTGACACCAACGATGGGGCACTATTCCTACCACTGATACCAATGATGGGGCACTATTCCTCCCACTGATACCAATGATGGGGCACTATTCCTACCACTGACACCAACGATGGGGCACTATTCCTCCCACTGATACCAATGATGGGGCACTATTCCTCCCGCTGATACTAATGATGGGGCACTATTCCTCCCACTGACACCAATGATGGGGCACTATTTCTGCAGCACTGACATATTTACTCTGACAGCAACAGGGTGTTGCCCTCACAATATACAGGTCAGTCCTTGCAGTGCTGCAGGAGGAGATTTCTCATCTGCAGTTAAAAAAAGAACGTATATGCCCAAGCATGGGGTCCGGGGGCAGTCAGTGGGTGCATCGCTGCTATGCTTTGGCATATATTTTTTTCACTTTTCTTCTAGTACAGATTTCTTCATCCACATTGATCCATGTGAATAGAGGAAACTGACACCAACGACGGGGCACTATTCCTCCCCACTGACACCAACGACGGGGCACTATTCCTCCCCACTGACACCAACGACGGGGCACTATTCCTCCCCACTGACACCAACGACGGGGCACTATTCCTCCCCACTGACACCAACGACGGGGCACTATTCCTCCCCACTGACACCAACGACGGGGCACTATTCCTCCCCACTGACACCAACGACGGGGCACTATTCCTCCCCACTGACACCAACGACGGGGCACTATTCCTCCCCACTGACACCAACGACGGGGCACTATTCCTCCCCACTGACACCAACGACGGGGCACTATTCCTCCCCACTGACACCAACGACGGGGCACCATTCCTCCCCACTGACACCAACGACGGGGCACCATTCCTCCCCACTGACACCAACGACGGGGCACTATTCCTCCCCACTGACACCAACGACGGGGCACTATTCCTCCCCACTGACACCAACGACGGGGCACTATTCCTCCCCACTGACACCAACGACGGGGCACTATTCCTCCCCACTGACACCAACGACGGGGCACTATTCCTCCCCACTGACACCAACGACGGGGCACTATTCCTCCCCACTGACACCAACGACGGGGCACTATTCCTCCCCACTGACACCAACGACGGGGCACTATTCCTCCCCACTGACACCAACGACGGGGCACTATTCCTCCCCACTGACACCAACAATGGGGCAACAATGGGGAACTATTCCTCCCCACTGGCACCAACAATGGGGCAACAATGGGGAACTATTCCTCCCCCTGATACCAACGATGGGGCAATATTCCTCCCACTAACTCCAAAGATTGGACACTATTCCTCCCCACTGACACCAACGATGGGGAACTATTCCTCCCCACTGACACCAGCGCGGGGGCACTATTCCTCCCCACTGACACCAAGGATGGGGCATTATTCCTCTCCACTGACACCAACGATGGGGCACTATTCCTCCCACTGACACCAACGATGGGGCACTATTCCTCCCACTGACACCAACGATGGGGCACTATTCCTCCCACTGACACCAACGATGGGGCACTATTCCTCCCACTGACACCAACGATGGGGCACTATTCCTCCCACTGACACCAACGATGGGGCACTATTCCTCCCACTGACACCAACGATGGGGCACTATTCCTCCCACTGACACCAACGATGGGGCACTATTCCTCCCACTGACACCAACGATGGGGCACTATTCCTCCCACTGACACCAACGATGGGGCACTATTTATCCAACTGACACCAACGATGGGGCACTATTCCTTCCCCCTGATACCAACGATGGGGCTCTATTCCTCCCACTGACACCAACAATGGGGCACTATTTATCCAACTGACACCAATGATGGGGCACTATTCCTTCCCCCTGATACCAACGATGGGGCAATATTCCTCCCACTAACTCCAAAGATGGGGAACTATTCCTCCCCACTGACACCAGCGATGAGGAACTATTCCTCCCCACTGACACCAGCGATGGGGCACTATTCCTCCCCACTGACACCAACTATGGGGCACTATTCCTCCCCACTGACACCAACTATGGGGCACTATTCCTCCCCACTGACACCAACTATGGGACACTATTCCTCCCCACTGACACCAACGATGGGGCACTATTCCTCCCCCCTGATACCAACAATGGGGCAATATTCCTCCCACTAACTCCAAAGATGGGGCACCATTTATCCCACTGTCACTATTGATGAGCGCTGTGAATGGAGGCTTTTTTTTTTTTTTTCTTAAGGAATTTGTTTCTTTTTTCTGTCCCTTGGGGCAATATTCTTCTCACTGAAACCAGTGATGGAGCACTATTCCTGCAACTGACACCAACAATGGGGCAACGATGGGGCACTATTCCTCCCACAGATACCAACGATTGGGGCACTATTCCTCCCACAGACACCAACGATGGGGCACTATTCCTCCCCACTGACACCAACGATGGGGCACTATTCCTCCCACAGACACCAACGATGGGGCACTATTCCTCCCACAGATACCAACGATTGGGGCACTATTCCTCCCACAGACACCAACGGTGGGGCAATATTCCCCCCCATTGACACCAACAATGGGGCACTATTCCTCCCCACTGGCACCGATGGGGCACTATTTCTCCCCACTGGCACCAACGATGGGGCACTATTCCTCCTCACTGACACCAACGATGGGGCGCTATTCCCCCCCCACTGACACCAACGATGGGGCGCTATTCCCCCCCCACTGACACCAACGATGGGGCGCTATTCCCCCCCCACTGACACCAACGATGGGGCGCTATTCCCCCCCCACTGACACCAACGATGGGGCGCTATTCCCCCCCCACTGACACCAACGATGGGGCGCTATTCCCCCCCCACTGACACCAACGATGGGGCGCTATTCCCCCCCCACTGACACCAACGATGGGGCGCTATTCCCCCCCCCCTGACACCAACGATGGGGCGCTATTCCCCCCCCCCTGACACCAACGATGGGGCGCTATTCCCCCCCCCCTGACACCAACGATGGGGCGCTATTCCCCCCCCCCTGACACCAACGATGGGGCGCTATTCCCCCCCCACTGACACCAACGATGGGGCGCTATTCCCCCCCCACTGACACCAACGATGGGGCGCTATTCCCCCCCCACTGACACCAACGATGGGGCGCTATTCCCCCCCCACTGACACCAACGATGGGGCGCTATTCCCCCCCCACTGACACCAACGATGGGGCGCTATTCCCCCCCCACTGACACCAACGATGGGGCGCTATTCCCCCCCCACTGACACCAACGATGGGGCGCTATTCCCCCCCCACTGACACCAACGATGGGGCGCTATTCCCCCCCCACTGACACCAACGATGGGGCGCTATTCCCCCCCCACTGACACCAACGATGGGGCGCTATTCCCCCCCCACTGACACCAACGATGGGGCGCTATTCCCCCCCCACTGACACCAACGATGGGGCGCTATTCCCCCCCCACTGACACCAACGATGGGGCGCTATTCCCCCCCCACTGACACCAACGATGGGGCGCTATTCCCCCCCCACTGACACCAACGATGGGGCGCTATTCCCCCCCCACTGACACCAACGATGGGGCGCTATTCCCCCCCCACTGACACCAACGATGGGGCGCTATTCCCCCCCCACTGACACCAACGATGGGGCGCTATTCCCCCCCCACTGTCACCAACGATGGGGCGCTATTCCCCCCCCACTGTCACCAACGATGGGGCGCTATTCCCCCCCACTGTCACCAACGATGGGGCGCTATTTCCCCCACTGACACCAACAATGGGGCGATTTTTCTCCGACTGACATCAATGATGGGCACTGTTCCTCCCGCTGGCAACAATGGAGCACTGTTCCTCCCGCTGGCAACAATGGAGCACTGTTCCTCCCGCTGACACCAACGATGGGGCGCTATTCCCCCCCACTGACACCAACGATGGGGCGCTATTCCCCCCCACTGACACCAACGATGGGGCGCTATTCCCCCCCACTGACACCAACGATGGGGCGCTATTCCCCCCCACTGACACCAACGATGGGGCGCTATTCCCCCCCACTGACACCAACGATGGGGCGCTATTCCCCCCCACTGACACCAACGATGGGGCGCTATTCCCCCCCACTGACACCAACGATGGGGCGCTATTCCCCCCCACTGACACCAACGATGGGGCGCTATTCCCCCCCACTGACACCAACGATGGGGCGCTATTCCCCCCCACTGACACCAACGATGGGGCGCTATTCCCCCCCACTGTCACCAACGATGGGGCGCTATTTCCCCCACTGACACCAACAATGGGGCGATTTTTCTCCGACTGACATCAATGATGGGCACTGTTCCTCCCGCTGGCAACAATGGAGCACTGTTCCTCCCGCTGGCAACAATGGAGCACTGTTCCTCCCGCTGACACCAACGATGGGGCGCTATTCCCCCCCACTGACACCAACGATGGGGCGCTATTCCCCCCCACTGACACCAACGATGGGGCGCTATTCCCCCCCACTGACACCAACGATGGGGCGCTATTCCCCCCCACTGACACCAACGATGGGGCGCTATTCCCCCCCACTGACACCAACGATGGGGCGCTATTCCCCCCCACTGACACCAACGATGGGGCGCTATTCCCCCCCACTGACACCAACGATGGGGCGCTATTCCCCCCCACTGACACCAACGATGGGGCGCTATTCCCCCCCACTGACACCAACGATGGGGCGCTATTCCCCCCCACTGACACCAACGATGGGGCGCTATTCCCCCCCCGCTGACACCAACGATGGGGCGCTATTCCCCCCCCGCTGACACCAACGATGGGGCGCTATTCCCCCCCCGCTGACACCAACGATGGGGCGCTATTCCCCCCCCGCTGACACCAACGATGGGGCGCTATTCCCCCCCCGCTGACACCAACGATGGGGCGCTATTCCCCCCCCGCTGACACCAACGATGGGGCGCTATTCCCCCCCCGCTGACACCAACGATGGGGCGCTATTCCCCCCCCCGCTGACACCAACGATGGGGCGCTATTCCCCCCCCGCTGACACCAACGATGGGGCGCTATTCCCCCCCCGCTGACACCAACGATGGGGCGCTATTCCCCCCCCGCTGACACCAACGATGGGGCGCTATTCCCCCCCCGCTGACACCAACGATGGGGCGCTATTCCCCCCCCGCTGACACCAACGATGGGGCGCTATTCCCCCCCCGCTGACACCAACGATGGGGCGCTATTCCCCCCCCGCTGACACCAACGATGGGGCGCTATTCCCCCCCCGCTGACACCAACGATGGGGCGCTATTCCCCCCCCGCTGACACCAACGATGGGGCGCTATTCCCCCCCCGCTGACACCAACGATGGGGCGCTATTCCCCCCCCGCTGACACCAACGATGGGGCGCTATTCCCCCCCCGCTGACACCAACGATGGGGCGCTATTCCCCCCCCGCTGACACCAACGATGGGGCGCTATTCCCCCCCCGCTGACACCAACGATGGGGCGCTATTCCCCCCCCGCTGACACCAACGATGGGGCGCTATTCCCCCCCCGCTGACACCAACGATGGGGCGCTATTCCCCCCCCGCTGACACCAACGATGGGGCGCTATTCCCCCCCCGCTGACACCAACGATGGGGCGCTATTCCCCCCCCGCTGACACCAACGATGGGGCGCTATTCCCCCCCCGCTGACACCAACGATGGGGCGCTATTCCCCCCCCGCTGACACCAACGATGGGGCGCTATTCCCCCCCCGCTGACACCAACGATGGGGCGCTATTCCCCCCCCGCTGACACCAACGATGGGGCGCTATTCCCCCCCCGCTGACACCAACGATGGGGCGCTATTCCCCCCCCGCTGACACCAACGATGGGGCGCTATTCCCCCCCCGCTGACACCAACGATGGGGCGCTATTCCCCCCCCGCTGACACCAACGATGGGGCGCTATTCCCCCCCCGCTGACACCAACGATGGGGCGCTATTCCCCCCCCGCTGACACCAACGATGGGGCGCTATTCCCCCCCCGCTGACACCAACGATGGGGCGCTATTCCCCCCCCGCTGACACCAACGATGGGGCGCTATTCCCCCCCCGCTGACACCAACGATGGGGCGCTATTCCCCCCCCGCTGACACCAACGATGGGGCGCTATTCCCCCCCCGCTGACACCAACGATGGGGCGCTATTCCCCCCCCGCTGACACCAACGATGGGGCGCTATTCCCCCCCCGCTGACACCAACGATGGGGCGCTATTCCCCCCCCGCTGACACCAACGATGGGGCGCTATTCCCCCCCCGCTGACACCAACGATGGGGCGCTATTCCCCCCCCGCTGACACCAACGATGGGGCGCTATTCCCCCCCCGCTGACACCAACGATGGGGCGCTATTCCCCCCCGCTGACACCAACGATGGGGCGCTATTCCCCCCCCGCTGACACCAACGATGGGGCGCTATTCCCCCCCCGCTGACACCAACGATGGGGCGCTATTCCCCCCCCGCTGACACCAACGATGGGGCGCTATTCCCCCCCCGCTGACACCAACGATGGGGCGCTATTCCCCCCCCGCTGACACCAACGATGGGGCGCTATTCCCCCCCCGCTGACACCAACGATGGGGCGCTATTCCCCCCCCGCTGACACCAACGATGGGGCGCTATTCCCCCCCCGCTGACACCAACGATGGGGCGCTATTCCCCCCCCGCTGACACCAACGATGGGGCGCTATTCCCCCCCCGCTGACACCAACGATGGGGCGCTATTCCCCCCCCGCTGACACCAACGATGGGGCGCTATTCCCCCCCCGCTGACACCAACGATGGGGCGCTATTCCCCCCCCGCTGACACCAACGATGGGGCGCTATTCCCCCCCCGCTGACACCAACGATGGGGCGCTATTCCCCCCCCGCTGACACCAACGATGGGGCGCTATTCCCCCCCCGCTGACACCAACGATGGGGCGCTATTCCCCCCCCGCTGACACCAACGATGGGGCGCTATTCCCCCCCCGCTGACACCAACGATGGGGCGCTATTCCCCCCCCGCTGACACCAACGATGGGGCGCTATTCCCCCCCCGCTGACACCAACGATGGGGCGCTATTCCCCCCCCGCTGACACCAACGATGGGGCGCTATTCCCCCCCCGCTGACACCAACGATGGGGCGCTATTCCCCCCCCGCTGACACCAACGATGGGGCGCTATTCCCCCCCCGCTGACACCAACGATGGGGCGCTATTCCCCCCCCGCTGACACCAACGATGGGGCGCTATTCCCCCCCCGCTGACACCAACGATGGGGCGCTATTCCCCCCCCGCTGACACCAACGATGGGGCGCTATTCCCCCCCCGCTGACACCAACGATGGGGCGCTATTCCCCCCCCGCTGACACCAACGATGGGGCGCTATTCCCCCCCCGCTGACACCAACGATGGGGCGCTATTCCCCCCCCGCTGACACCAACGATGGGGCGCTATTCCCCCCCCGCTGACACCAACGATGGGGCGCTATTCCCCCCCCGCTGACACCAACGATGGGGCGCTATTCCCCCCCCGCTGACACCAACGATGGGGCGCTATTCCCCCCCCGCTGACACCAACGATGGGGCGCTATTCCCCCCCCGCTGACACCAACGATGGGGCGCTATTCCCCCCCCGCTGACACCAACGATGGGGCGCTATTCCCCCCCCGCTGACACCAACGATGGGGCGCTATTCCCCCCCCGCTGACACCAACGATGGGGCGCTATTCCCCCCCGCTGACACCAACGATGGGGCGCTATTCCCCCCCCGCTGACACCAACGATGGGGCGCTATTCCCCCCCCGCTGACACCAACGATGGGGCGCTATTCCCCCCCCGCTGACACCAACGATGGGGCGCTATTCCCCCCCCGCTGACACCAACGATGGGGCGCTATTCCCCCCCCGCTGACACCAACGATGGGGCGCTATTCCCCCCCCGCTGACACCAACGATGGGGCGCTATTCCCCCCCCGCTGACACCAACGATGGGGCGCTATTCCCCCCCCGCTGACACCAACGATGGGGCGCTGTTCCCCCCCCGCTGACACCAACGATGGGGCGCTGTTCCCCCCCCGCTGACACCAACGATGGGGCGCTGTTCCCCCCCCGCTGACACCAACGATGGGGCGCTGTTCCCCCCCCGCTGACACCAACGATGGGGCGCTGTTCCCCCCCCGCTGACACCAACGATGGGGCGCTGTTCCCCCCCCGCTGACACCAACGATGGGGCGCTGTTCCCCCCCCGCTGACACCAACGATGGGGCGCTGTTCCCCCCCCGCTGACACCAACGATGGGGCGCTGTTCCCCCCCCGCTGACACCAACGATGGGGCGCTGTTCCCCCCCCGCTGACACCAACGATGGGGCGCTGTTCCCCCCCCGCTGACACCAACGATGGGGCGCTGTTCCCCCCCCGCTGACACCAACGATGGGGCGCTGTTCCCCCCCCGCTGACACCAACGATGGGGCGCTGTTCCCCCCCCGCTGACACCAACGATGGGGCGCTGTTCCCCCCCCGCTGACACCAACGATGGGGCGCTGTTCCCCCCCCGCTGACACCAACGATGGGGCGCTGTTCCCCCCCCGCTGACACCAACGATGGGGCGCTGTTCCCCCCCCGCTGACACCAACGATGGGGCGCTGTTCCCCCCCCGCTGACACCAACGATGGGGCGCTGTTCCCCCCCCGCTGACACCAACGATGGGGCGCTGTTCCCCCCCCGCTGACACCAACGATGGGGCGCTGTTCCCCCCCCGCTGACACCAACGATGGGGCGCTGTTCCCCCCCCGCTGACACCAACGATGGGGCGCTGTTCCCCCCCCGCTGACACCAACGATGGGGCGCTGTTCCCCCCCCGCTGACACCAACGATGGGGCGCTGTTCCCCCCCCGCTGACACCAACGATGGGGCGCTGTTCCCCCCCCGCTGACACCAACGATGGGGCGCTGTTCCCCCCCCGCTGACACCAACGATGGGGCGCTGTTCCCCCCCCGCTGACACCAACGATGGGGCGCTGTTCCCCCCCCGCTGACACCAACGATGGGGCGCTGTTCCCCCCCCGCTGACACCAACGATGGGGCGCTGTTCCCCCCCCGCTGACACCAACGATGGGGCGGGCGCTGTTCCCCCCCGCTGACACCAACGATGGGGCGCTGTTCCCCCCCGCTGACACCAACGATGGGGCGCTGTTCCCCCCCGCTGACACCAACGATGGGGCGCTGTTCCCCCCGCTGACACCAACGATGGGCCGCTGTTCCCCCCGCTGACACCAACGATGGGCACTGTTCCCCCCGCTGACACCAACGATGGGCACTGTTCCCCCCGCTGACACCAACGATGGGCACTGTTCCCCCCGCTGACACCAACGATGGGCACTGTTCCCCCCGCTGACACCAACGATGGGCACTGTTCCCCCCGCTGACACCAACGATGGGCACTGTTCCCCCCGCTGACACCAACGATGGGCACTGTTCCCCCCGCTGACACCAACGATGGGCACTGTTCCCCCCGCTGACACCAACGATGGGCACTGTTCCCCCCGCTGACACCAACGATGGGCACTGTTCCCCCCGCTGACACCAACGATGGGCACTGTTCCTCCCGCTGACACCAACGATGGGCACTGTTCCTCCCGCTGACACCAACGATGGGCACTGTTCCTCCCGCTGACACCAACGATGGGCACTGTTCCTCCCGCTGACACCAACGATGGGCACTGTTCCTCCCGCTGACACCAACGATGGGCACTGTTCCTCCCGCTGACACCAACGATGGGCACTGTTCCTCCCGCTGACACCAACGATGGGCACTGTTCCTCCCGCTGACACCAACGATGGGCACTGTTCCTCCCGCTGACACCAACGATGGGCACTGTTCCTCCCGCTGACACCAACGATGGGCACTGTTCCTCCCGCTGACACCAACGATGGGCACTGTTCCTCCCGCTGACACCAACGATGGGCACTGTTCCTCCCGCTGACACCAACGATGGGCACTGTTCCTCCCGCTGACACCAACGATGGGCACTGTTCCTCCCGCTGACACCAACGATGGGCACTGTTCCTCCCGCTGACACCAACGATGGGCACTGTTCCTCCCGCTGACACCAACGATGGGCACTGTTCCTCCCGCTGACACCAACGATGGGCACTGTTCCTCCCGCTGACACCAACGATGGGCACTGTTCCTCCCGCTGACACCAACGATGGGCACTGTTCCTCCCGCTGACACCAACGATGGGCACTGTTCCTCCCGCTGACACCAACGATGGGCACTGTTCCTCCCGCTGACACCAACGATGGGCACTGTTCCTCCCGCTGACACCAACGATGGGCACTGTTCCTCCCGCTGACACCAACGATGGGCACTGTTCCTCCCGCTGACACCAACGATGGGCACTGTTCCTCCCGCTGACACCAACGATGGGCACTGTTCCTCCCGCTGACACCAACGATGGGCACTGTTCCTCCCGCTGACACCAACGATGGGCACTGTTCCTCCCGCTGACACCAACGATGGGCACTGTTCCTCCCGCTGACACCAACGATGGGCACTGTTCCTCCCGCTGACACCAACGATGGGCACTGTTCCTCCCGCTGACACCAACGATGGGCACTGTTCCTCCCGCTGACACCAACGATGGGCACTGTTCCTCCCGCTGACACCAACGATGGGCACTGTTCCTCCCGCTGACACCAACGATGGGCACTGTTCCTCCCGCTGACACCAACGATGGGCACTGTTCCTCCCGCTGACACCAACGATGGGCACTGTTCCTCCCGCTGACACCAACGATGGGCACTGTTCCTCCCGCTGACACCAACGATGGGCACTGTTCCTCCCGCTGACACCAACGATGGGCACTGTTCCTCCCGCTGACACCAACGATGGGCACTGTTCCTCCCGCTGACACCAACGATGGGCACTGTTCCTCCCGCTGACACCAACGATGGGCACTGTTCCTCCCGCTGACACCAACGATGGGCACTGTTCCTCCCGCTGACACCAACGATGGGCACTGTTCCTCCCGCTGACACCAACGATGGGCACTGTTCCTCCCGCTGACACCAACGATGGGCACTGTTCCTCCCGCTGACACCAACGAGGGGCACTGTTCCTCCCGCTGACACCAACGAGGGGCACTGTTCCTCCCGCTGACACCAACGAGGGGCACTGTTCCTCCCGCTGACACCAACGAGGGGCACTGTTCCTCCCGCTGACACCAACGAGGGGCACTGTTCCTCCCGCTGACACCAACGAGGGGCACTGTTCCTCCCGCTGACACCAACGAGGGGCACTGTTCCTCCCGCTGACACCAACGAGGGGCACTGTTCCTCCCGCTGACACCAACGAGGGGCACTGTTCCTCCCGCTGACACCAACGAGGGGCACTGTTCCTCCCGCTGACACCAACGAGGGGCACTGTTCCTCCCGCTGACACCAACGAGGGGCACTGTTCCTCCCGCTGACACCAACGAGGGGCACTGTTCCTCCCGCTGACACCAACGAGGGGCACTGTTCCTCCCGCCTGACACCAACGAGGGGCACTGTTCCTCCCGCTGACACCAACGAGGGGCACTGTTCCTCCCGCTGACACCAACGAGGGGCACTGTTCCTCCCGCTGACACCAACGAGGGGCACTGTTCCTCCCGCTGACACCAACGAGGGGCACTGTTCCTCCCGCTGACACCAACGAGGGGCACTGTTCCTCCCGCTGACACCAACGAGGGGCACTGTTCCTCCCGCTGACACCAACGAGGGGCACTGTTCCTCCCGCTGACACCAACGAGGGGCACTGTTCCTCCCGCTGACACCAATGATGGGGCAATATTCCTCCCACTAACTCCAAAGATGGGGCACCATTTATCCCACTGTCACTATTGATGAGCGATGTGAATGGAGGGTTTTTTTTTTTTTAAGGAATTTGTTTCTTTTTTCTGGCCCTTGGGGCAATATTCTTCTCACTGACATTAATAATGGGACATAATTCCTTTCACTGAAACCAGTGATGGAGCACTATTCCTGCAACTGACACCAACACTGAGGCACTATTCCTCCCCACTGACACCAACGATGGGACACTATTCCTCCCCACTGACACCAACGAGGAGACACTATTCCTCCCTACTGACACCAACGATGGGACACTATTCCTCCCCACTGACACCCACGATGGGACAATATTCCTCCCACTAACTCCAAAGATGGGGCACTATTTATCCCATTGTCACTATTGATGAGCAATGTGAATGGAAGAATTTTATTTTTTAAGGAATTTGTTTCTTTCTTCTGGCCCTTGGGGCAATATTCTTCCCACTGAAATTAATGGGACATAATTCCTCTCACTGAAACCAGTGATGGAGCACTATTCCTGCAACTGACATCGATGGTGGGGCACTATTCCTCCCACTAACACCAACGACGGGGAACTATTTCTCCCACTGACACCAACGATAGTGCATTATTCCTCCAACTAATACCAATGATGGAGCACTACTCCTTCCATTGACAACAATGATAGGGCACTATTCCTCCCCAAGATACCAATGATGGGGCATTATTCCTTCCACTGACACCAGTGATGGGGCACTATTCCTTCCACTGACACCAGTGATGGGGCACTATTCCTCCCACTGATACCAGTGATGGGGCACTATTCCTCCCACTGATATCAGTAGGAGGAATAGTGCCCCATCATTGGTATCAGTGGGAGGAATAGTGCCCCATCATTAGTATCAGTGGCAGTGATGTAAGGGGGGATGCCCTGGATGTCTAGTCTTACAGAGACAGTCAGCCCTTTGAGGGCATCCATAATGCGGATGGGGCCCACTATGATAAAGAATTTGACACCCCTGCCCTGAGGTAACGTAACTTACTTTTTAAAAGGTTTTTTATATCTGATCTAGAGGTACATTGTCACTTACTTAGACATTTATCCAGAACTAGTGGTAACTATTATACACATTATCTAGTCAAATAATAATATATACAATAACATACAACTACATGAGGAAAACTATTATTTAACATCTAAGCTACACGTTATACATTGTGAACTATTGGCGCTTTATAAATACTGTATAATAATAATAATAATATCCAGTTCCGGTTATTACACTTCAGTGTCATTATTAGAAAATATCCAATCACTGTCTGTTTGGGAAATTTCATTCATCTACCTATCTTAACTGCTTGCTGACCGCTTCACATAGGAATACGGTGGCAAAGCGGGCTCCCTGCACTGGACCACGTACTTAGAATGCGATCCGAGCACCGGGACAGGGGGTGCACACATGTGCCCGCCAGACCAGCACTGCTTTGATTCGGTACAGCACTCATCAGTCATCATGCTGATCTGCTGTAATGAATCACAGATCAGCTGGTTCCTGTGTTTACAAAACATTAATCAAAAAAGTAAAAAAAAAACTTAAAAAATTAAAAAGAAAACAAACGTTAAGAAAGTTAAAAACAAATTGTTGTTTTGTTGACTTCATGTTATATTGTTACTGTGTTTTATTGTTAATCGTTGTTTGCTTTGCAGGAAGACCAATCAGCTGCAGCACTGACATGTTTACTCTGACAGAATGTATACGCCCAAATATGGGGGCCGGGGGCGGTCAGTGGGTGGATCGCTCCTATACTTCGGCATATATTTTTTTTCCGTTTTCTTCTGGCACAGATTTCTTCATCCACATTGATCGATGTGAATGGAGGAATCCATATGTTTTATTTTTAGGTATGTGTTCTTCTTGAGGCAATATTCCTCCCACAGACATTAACCACTTGCCTACCGGGCACTTATATCCCGTTCCTTACCAGGCCAATTTTCAGCTTTCAGCGCTGTCGCAATTTGAAGGACAATTGCGTGATCATGCAACATTATTCCCATATGGAATTTTTATTATTTTTTTCTCACAAATCGAGCTTTCTTTTGGTGGTATTTACTTGCTGCTGGGTGTTTTACTTTTTGCGCCATAAACAAAAAAAGAGCAAAAAAAAAAGTTCCTTTGTTTCTATTATAACATTTTGCAAACTGGTCATTTTTCTCCTTCACTGATCTGCGTTGATGAAGCTGCACTGATAGGCAGCACTAATGAGTTGGGTAATGATATTCGGCGATGATAGGCGATACTGACTGGCGCAACTGCTGGGAACTGACTGGCGGCACTGACTGGTGGCACAGGTGGGTGGCACTGCTGGGTACTTGTGGGCAGAACTGGTGGGTGGCACTGCTTGGCATAGGTGGGTGGCACTGCTTGGCACAGGTGGGTGGCACTGCTTGGCACAGGTGGGCGGCACTGCTGGGCAGAAGTGGTGGGTGGCACTGCTGAGCACTGATGATCGGTGCCGATCCCTGCTTTGACAACTGCCGGTTCTCAACAGTACTTTCCTCACGCTCTGAAAGTAGTCAGAATAATAATATATACAACTACATGGGGGAAAACAATGTTTTACATCAAAGCTACACATTATACAGTGTGGAATATCCATTTCCGGTTATTACACTTCAGTGTCATTATTGGGAAATTTCATTCCTCTACCTATCTTAACTGTTTGCAGACCGCTTCACGTAGGAATACGTTGGCAAAGTGGGCTCCCTGCACTGGATCACGTACTTCATACACCATTCAAGCACCCGGACAGGGGGTGCACACGTGTGCCAGCCAGCCCGGCACTGCTTTGATTTGGTACAGCACCGATCAGTCATCATGCTGATCTGCTGTAACGAATCACAGATCAGCCGGTTCCTGTGTTTACAAAACATAAATCACAAGGTAGAAAGAAAAATTTACAAAATTAACTGGTTGCCGACCAGCCACTGTATAAAAACGGCGACAGGGTGGAACCGCTGCACAAAATCACGTTTCAAAACGTCATTCGCACTCCCGTTGTTTTTGCAGGCAGGGGGGCGCGCCCAAGCCCCCGCCGACCCGTGGGTGTCACGATTCGATCTCAAGTACAAAAAAAAATTTAGGAAATTAAAAAGTAAACAAAAAGGTTAAAAAAAAAATGTTTTGTTGACTTCATGTTATATTGTTACTGTGAGGAGGATGATGATGGAGGAGGAGATGATGGAGGAGGGGGAGGAGGAGGAGAAGGAGATGATGGAGGAGGAGGAGGAGAAGATGGAGGAAGAGGACATGGAGGAGGAAGAGCAGATGGAGATGATGGAGGAGGAGATGGGATGATGGAGAAGGAGATGGGGATGGAAGAGGAGGAGATGATGGAGGAGGAGGAGATGGAGATGATGGAGGAGATGATAGAGGAGGAGGTGGAGAAGATGAAGGAGGGGGAGATGCAGGAGGAGGAGGAGATAGAGATGGAGGAGCAGATAGAGGTGATGGATGGGGATGATGGAGGAAGAGGAGATGATGGAGGAGATGGAGATGGAAGAGGATGAGATGATGGAGGAGGAGATGGAGATGATGGAGGAGGAGATGGAGATGATGGAGGAGGAGGAGATGATGGAGGAGGAGGAGATGATGGAGGAGGAGGAGATGATGGAGGAGGAGGAGATGGAGGAAGAGATAGGAGGAGGAGAAAGAGATTGGGGAGGAGGAGGAGATGGAGGAGGAAGAGAAGATGGGGATGATGGAGGAGGAGATGGGGATGATAGAGAAGGAGGAGATGGAAGAGAAGGAAATGGAGATGGAAGAGGAGGAGATGATGGAGGAGGAGATGGAAAAGGAGGAGATAGAGATGGAGGAGGAAGAGCAGATGGGGATGATGGAGGAGGAGATGGGGATAATGGAGGAGATAGAAATGGAGGAGGAGGAGATGATGGGAGGAGGAGGAGATGATGGGAGGAGGAGGAGGAAAAAAGAAAGAAGAAAGGGAGAAGAAAAAGAAAGAAGAAAGGGAGAAGAAAAAGAAAGAAGAAAGGGAGAAGAAAAAGAAAGAAGAAAGGGAGAAGAAAAAGAAAGAAGAAAGGGAGAAGAAAAAGAAAGAAGGAAAGAAGAAGAAAAGCAAAGAAAAGAAGAAAACAAAGAAAAGAAGAGGAAAAGAAAAAAGAAAAGAAGAGGAAAAGAAGAAAGAAAAGAAAAGGAAAAGAAGAAAAGAAAGAAGAAAAGAAGAAGAGGAAAAGAAGAAAGCAGAGGAAAAGAAGAAAGAAAAGAAGAAAGAAAAGGAGGAAAAGAAGAAAGAAAAGGAGGAAGAGGAAAAGAAGAAGAAAGAAGAGGAAAAGAAGTAGAAAGAAGAGGAAAAGAAGAAGAAAGAAGAGGAAAAGAAGAAGAAAGAAGAGGAAAATAAGAAAGAAAAGGAGAGGAGAAGAAGAAAAAAAAATAGGAAAAGAAGAAAGAAAAGAAGAAAGAAAAGAAGAGGAAAAGAATAAAGAGAAGGAATGGAAGAAAGAAAAGAAGAAAGCAGAGGAAAAGAAGAAAGAAAAGAAGAGGAAAAGAAGATGAAGAAAAAGAGAGGAAAAGAAGAAGAAAAAGGAGAGGAAAAGAGGAGAAGAGGAAAAGAAGAAGAAAGAAGAGGAAAAGAAGAAGAAAGAAGAGGAAAAGAAGAAGAAAGAAGAGGAAAAGAAGAAAGAAAAGAAGAGGAAAAGAAGAAGGGGAAAAGAAGAAAGAGAAGGAATAGAAGGAGGTAAAGAAGAAAGAAAAGAAGAAAGAAGAGGAAAAGAAGAAGAAAGAAGAGGAAAAGAAGAAAGAAAAGAAGGAGGAAAAGAAGAAAGAAGAAAAAAAGGAGAAAGAAGAGGAAAAGAAGAAGAATAGAAGAAGGAAAAGAAGAAAAGAAAGAAGAAAAGAAGAAGGGGAAAAGAAGAAAGAGAAGGAATAGAAGAAGGAAAAGAAGAAAGAAAAGAAGAGGAAAAGAAGAAAGAAAAGAAGAGGAAAAGAAGAAGGAAAAGAAGAAAGAGAAGAAATAGAAGAAAGAAAAGAAGAGGAAAAGAAGAAAGAAGAGGAAAAGACTAAGAAAAGAAGAGGAAAAGATAAAAGAAAAGAAGAAAGAAAAGAAGAGGAAAGAAAAGAAGAGGAAAAGAAGAAAGAAAAGAAGAAAAAAAAAAAGAAAGAAGAGGAAAAGAAGGAAGAAAAGCAGAAAGAAAAGGAGAGGAAAAGAAGACAGAAAAGAAAAGGAAAAGAAAAAAAAGAAGAGGAAAACAAGAAAGAAAAGAAGAGGAAAAGAAAAAAAAAGAAGAAAAGAATTGGAAAAGAAGAAGAGGAAAAGAAGAAAGAGAAGGAATAGAAGAAGGAAAAGAGGAAAAGAAGAAGAAAAGCAGAGGAAAAGAGGAAAGGAAGAAAGAAAAGAAGAGGAAAAGAAGAAGAAAAGAAGGGGAAAAGAAGAAAGAGAAGGAATAGAAGAAAGAAAAGAAGAAAGAAAAGAAGAGGAAAAGAAGAAAGAAAAGAAGAAAGAAGAGGAAAAGAAGGAGAAAAGAAGAGGAAAAGAAGAAAGAAGAGGAAAAGAAGAAGAAGAAAAGAGGAAAAGAAGAAAGAGAAGGAATAGAAGAAAGAAAAAAGAAAGAAGAAAGAAAAGGAAAATAAAGAAAACAATAGGAAAAGAAGAAAGAGAAGGAATAGAGAAGGAAAAGAAGAAAGAGAAGAAAAAGAAGAAAGAAGAGAAAAATAATTGGAAAAGAAGAGGAAAAGAAGAAAGAAAAGAGGAAAAGAAGAAAGAAAAGAGGAAAAGAAGAAATAAAAGAAGAGGAAAAGAAGAAATAAAAGAAGAGGAAAAGAAGAAAGAAAAGAAGAAAGAAAAGAAGGTGAAAAGAAGAAAGAAAAGAAGGTGAAAAGAAGAAAGAAAAGAAGAAAGAAAAGAAGATGAAAAGAAGAAAGAAAAGAAGAGGAAAAGAAGAAAGAAAAGAAGAGGAAAAGAAGAAAAGAAAAGGAAAAGAAGAAAGAAAAGAAGAGAAAAAGAAGAGAAAAAGAAGAAAGAAAAAAAAGAGGAAAAGAAGAAAGAAAAGAAATAAAAAAGAAGAGGAAAAGAAGAAGAGGAAAAGAAGAAAGAGAAGGAATAGAAGAAGGTAAAGAAGAAAGCAGAGGAAAAGAAGAAAGCAGAGGAAAAGAAGAAAGCAGAGGAAAAGAAGAACAAAAGAAAAGGAAAAGAAAGAAAAAAAATAGGAAAGGAAGAAAGAAAAGAAGAGGAAAAGAAGAAGAAAAGAAAGAAGAGGAAAAGCAGAAAGAGAAGGAATAGAAGAAAGAAAAGAAGAAAGCAAAGGAAAAGCAGAAAGAAAAGAAGAGGAAAAGAAGAAGGAAAAGCAGGAGGAAAAGCAGAAAGAAAAGAAGAAGAAAACAAGAGAGAAAAGAAGAGGAAAAGAAGAAAAAAAGAAGAAAAGAGGAAAAGAAAAAGGGGAAAAGAAGAAAGAGAAGGAATAGAAGAAAGAAAAGAAGAAAGAGAAGGAATAGAAGAAAGAAAAGAAGAAAGAGAAGGAAAAGAAGAAAAAAGAAAAGAAGAAAAAAGAAAAGAAGAAAAAGAAGAAAGAAAAGGAAAAGAAGAAAGAAAAGAAGAGGAAAAGAAGAAAGAGAAGGAATAGAAGAAGGAAAAGAAGAAAGAAAAGAAGAGGAAAAGAAGAAAGAAAAGAAGAGGAAAAGAAGAAAGAAAAGAAGAAAGAAAAGAAGATGAAAAGAAGAAAGAAAAGAAGATGAAAAGAAGAAAGAAAAGAAGATGAAAAGAAGAAAGAAAAGAAGAAAGAAAAGAAGAAAGAAAAGAAGATGAAAAGAAGATGAAAAGAAGAAAGAAAAGAAGAAAGAAAAGAAGATGAAAAGAAGATGAAAAGAAGAAAGAAAAGAAGAAAGAAAAGAAGATGAAAAGAAGATGAAAAGAAGAAAGAAAAGAAGAGGGAAAAAAAGAAAGAAAAGAAGAGGAAAAGAAGAAAGCAGAGGAAAAGAAGAAAGCAGAGGAAAAGAAGAACAAAAGAAAAGGAAAAGAAAGAAAAAAAATAGGAAAGGAAGAAAGAAAAGAAGAGGAAAAGAAGAAGAAAAGAAAGAAGAGGAAAAGCAGAAAGAGAAGGAATAGAAGAAAGAAAAGAAGAAAGCAAAGGAAAAGCAGAAAGAAAAGAAGAGGAAAAGAAGAAGGAAAAGCAGGAGGAAAAGCAGAAAGAAAAGAAGAAGAAAACAAGAGAGAAAAGAAGAGGAAAAGAAGAAAAAAAGAAGAAAAGAGGAAAAGAAAAAGGGGAAAAGAAGAAAGAGAAGGAATAGAAGAAAGAAAAGAAGAAAGAGAAGGAATAGAAGAAAGAAAAGAAGAAAGAGAAGGAAAAGAAAAAAGAAGAAAAAAGAAAAGAAGAAAAAGAAGAAAGAAAAGGAAAAGAAGAAAGAAAAGAAGAGGAAAAGAAGAAAGAGAAGGAATAGAAGAAGGAAAAGAAGAAAGAAAAGAAGAGGAAAAGAAGAAAGAAAAGAAGAAAGAAAAGAAGATGAAAAGAAGAAAGAAAAGAAGATGAAAAGAAGAAAGAAAAGAAGAAAGAAAAGAAGATGAAAAGAAGATGAAAAGAAGAAAGAAAAGAAGAAAGAAAAGAAGATGAAAAGAAGAAAGAAAAGAAGAGGGAAAAAAAGAAAGAAAAGAAGAGGAAAAGAAGAAATAAGAGGAAAAAAAGAAAGAAAAGAAGAGGAAAAGAAGAAAGAAGAGGAAAAGAAGAAGAAAAGAAGAAAGAAAAGAAGAGGAAAAGAAAAAAGAAGAAAGAGAAGGAATAGAAGAAAGAAAAAAGAAAAGAAGAAAGGAAAAGAAAAGAAGAAAGAAAAAAAGAGGAAAAGAAGAAAGAAAAGAAGAGGAAAAGAAGAAAAAAAGAAGAGGAAAAGAGGAAAAAAAAAGAAGAAAAGAAGAAAGAGAAGGAATAGAAGAAGGAAAAGAAGAAAGAGAAGAAAAAGAAGAAAGAAGAGAAAATAATTGGAAAAGATGAAAAGAAGAAAGAAAAGAAGAGGAAAAGAAGAAAAGAAGAGAAAAAGAAGAAAGAAAAGAAGAGAAAAAGATGAAAGAAAAGAAGAAAAGAAGAGGAAAATAATTGGAAAAGAAGATGAAAAGAAGAAAGAAAAGAAGAGGAAAAGAAGAAAAGAAAAGGAAAAGAAGAAAGAAAAGAAGAGGAAAAGAAGAAAGAAAAGAAGAGAAAAAGAAGAAAGAAAAGAAGAGAAAAAGAAGAAAGAAAAGAAGAGAAAAAGAAGAAAGAAAAGAAGAGAAAAAGAAGAAAGAAAAGAAGAAAGAAAAGAAGAAAGAAAAAGAAGAAAGAAAAGAAGAGGAAAAGAAGAAAGAAAAGAAGAGGAAAAGAAGAAAGAAAAGAAGAAGAAAAGAAAGAAGAAAAGAAGAGGAAAAGAAGAAGGGGAAAAGAAGAAAGAGAAGGAATAGAAGAAAGAAAAGAAGAAAGAAAAGAAGAGGAAAAGAGGAAAAGAAGCAAGAAAAGAAGAGAAAAAGAAGAAAGAAAAGAAGAGGAAAAGAAATAAAAAAGAAGAGGAAAAGAAGAAGGGAAAAGAAGAAAGAGAAGGAATAGAAGAAGGAAAAGAAGAAAGAAGAGGAAAAGAAGGAGGAAAAGAAGAAAGATGAGGAAAAGAAGCAAGAAAAGAAGAGGAAAAGAAGCAAGAAAAGAAGAGGAAAAGAAGCAAGAAAAGAAGAGGAAAAGAAGCAAGAAAAGAAGAGGAAAAGAAGCAAGAAAAGAAGAGGAAAAGCAGAAAGAAAAGAAGAGGAAAAGAAGAAAAGAAAGAAGAAGAGAAGAGGAAAAGAAGAAGAGGAAAAGAAAAAAAGAAGAGGAAAAGAATAAAGAGAAGGAATAGAAGAAAGAAAAGAAAAAAAAGAAGGGAAACAAAAGAAGAAAGAAGAGGAAAAAAGAAAGAAAAGGAAAAGAAGAAAGAAAAGAAAAGGAAAAGAAGAAAGAGAAGAAAGAAAAGAAGAAAGAGAAAGGAAAGAAGAAAGAGAAAGAAAAGAAGAAAGAGAAAGAAGAAAGAAGAGGAAAAGAAGAAGAAAAGAAGCAAGAAAAGAAGAGGAAAAGAAGCAAGAAAAGAAGAGGAAAAGAAGCAAGAAAAGAAGAGGAAAAGAAGCAAGAAAAGAAGAGGAAAAGAAGCAAGAAAAGAAGAGGAAAAGAAGAAAGAAAAGAAAAGGAAAAGAAGAAAGAGAAGGAATAGAAGAAAGAGAAAGAAAAAAGGAAAAGAAGAAAGAGAAGGAATAGAAGAAAGAGAAAGAAGAAAGAAAGAAGAAAGAAAAGAAGAAAGAAGAGGAAAAGAAGCAAGAAGAGAAGAGGAAAAGAAGCAAGAAGAGAAGAGGAAAAGAATAAGGAAGAAAGAAAAGAAGAAAGAGAAGGAAAAGAAAAGAAGAAGAAAAGAAGAAAGAAGAGGAAAAGAAGAAAGAAACGAAGAGGAAAAGAAGAAAGAAACGAAGAGGAAAAGAAGAAGGGGAAAAGAAGAAAGAGAAGGAATAGAAGGAGGAAAAGAAGAAAGAGAAGGAATAGAAGGAGGAAAAGAAGAAAGAAGAGGAAAAGAAGAAGAAAGAAGAAAGAAGAGGAAAAGAAGAAAGAAAAGAAAGAGGAAAAGAAGAAAGAAGAGGAAAAGAAGAAAGAAGAGGAAAAGAAGAAGAAAAGAAGAAGAAAAGAAGAGGAAAAGAAGAAGAAAAGAAGAAGAAAAGAAGAGGAAAAGAAGCAAGAAAAGAAAAGGAAAAGAAGAAAAAAAGAAAGAAGAAAAGAAGAAAGGGAAAAGAAGAAAGAGAAGGAATAGAAGAAAGAAATGAAGAGGAAAAGAAGAAAAGAAAGAAGAGAAGAGGAAAAGAAGAGGAAAAGAAAAGGAAAAGAAGAAAGAAAAGGAAAAGAAGAGGAAAAGAAGAAAGAGAAGGAACAGAAGAAAGAAAAGAAGAAAGAGAAAGAAAAGAAGAAAGAATAAAAGAAGAAAGAAGAGGAAAAGAAGAAGAAAAGAAGAGGAAAAGAAGCAAGAAAAGAAGAGGAAAAGAATAAAGAGAAGGAAAAGAAGAAAGAAAAAAGAAAAGAAGAAAGAAGAGGAAAAAAGAAGGAAAAGAAGCAAGAAAAGAAGAGGAAAAGAAGAAAGAGAAGGAATAGAAGAAAGAAAAGAAGAAAGAGAAAGAAAAGAAGAAAGAGAAAGAAAAGAAGAAAGAGAAAGAAAAGAAGAAAGAGAAAGAAAAGAAGAAAGAGAAAGAAAAGAAGAAAGAGAAAGAAAAGAAGAAAGAGAAAGAAAAGAAGAAAGAGAAAGAAAAGAAGAAAGAAGAAAGAAAAGAAGAAAGAAGAAATAAAAGAAGAAAGAAGAGGAAAAGAAGAAGAAAAGAAGAGGAAAAGAAACAAGAAAAGAAGAGGAAAAGAAGAAAGAGAAGGAAAAGAAGAAGGAAGAAAGAAAAGAAGAAAGAAGAGGAAAAGAAGAAAGAAGAGGAAAAGAAGAAAGAAACGAAGAGGAAAAGAAGAAAGAAACGAAGAGGAAAAGAAGAAAGAAACGAAGAGGAAAAGAAGAAAGAAACGAAGAGGAAAAGAAGAAAGAAACGAAGAGGAAAAGAAAAAGGGGAAAAGAAGAAAGAGAAGGAATAGAAAGAGGAAAAGAAGAAAGAAAAGAAGAGGAAAAGAAGAAAGAGAAGGAATAGAAGAAAGAAAATAAGAGAAAGAAAAGAAGAAAGAAGAAAGAAAAGAAGAAAGAGGAAAAGAAGAGGAAAAGAAGAAAGAAACGAAGAGGAAAAGAAGAAAGAAACGAAAAGGAAAAGAAGAAAGAAACGAAGAGGAAAAGAAGAAGGGGAAAAGAAGAAAGAGAAGGAATAGAAGGAGGAAAAGAAGAAAGAAGAGGAAAAGAAGAAGAAAGAAGAAGAAAGAAGAGGAAAAGAAGCAAGAAAAGAAAGAGGAAAATAAGAAAGAAGAGGAAAATAAGAAAGAAGAGGAAAAGAAGAAGAAAGAAGAGGAAAAGAAGAAGAAAGAAGAGGAAAAGAAGAGGAAAAGAAGAGGAAAAGAAGAGGAAAAGAAGAGGAAAAGAAGAGGAAAAGAAGCAAGAAAAGAAGCAAGAAAAGAAGCAAGAAAAGAAGCAAGAAAAGAAGCAAGAAAAGAAGAGGAAAAGAAGCAAGAAAAGAAGAGGAAAAGAAGCAAGAAAAGAAGAGGAAAAGAAGCAAGAAAAGAAAAGGAAAAGAAGGAAGAAAGAAAAGAAGAAAGAAGAGGAAAAGAAGAGGAAAAGAAGCAAGAAAAGAAGAGGAAAAGAAGAGGAAATGAAGAAAAAAGAAGAAAAAAAAGATGAAAAGAAGAGGAAAAGAAGGAATAGAAGAAAGAAAAGAAGAAAGCAGAGGAAAAGAAGAAAGAAAAGAAGAGGAAAAGAAGAAAAAAAGAAAGAAGAAAAGAAGAAAGGGAAAAGAAGAAAGGGAAAAGAAGAAAGAGAAGGAATAGAAGAAAGAAAAGAAGAAAGAAAAGGAAAAGAAGAAAAAAAAGGAAAAGAAGAAAAAAAAAAGAGGAAAAGAAGAAAGAAAAGAAGAGGAAAAGAAGAAAGAAAAGAAGAGAAAAAGAAGAATAAAAAGAAGAGGAAAAGAAAAAAAGAAGACGAAAAGAATAAAGAGAAGGAATAGAAGAAAGAAAAGAATAAAGAGAAGGAAAAGAAGAAAGAAAAAAGAAAAGAAGAAAGAAGAGGAAAAGAAGAGGAAAAGAAGAAAGAAAAGAAGAGGAAAAGAAGAAAGAAAAGAAGAGGAAAAGAAGAAAGAAAAGAAGAGGAAAAGAAGAAAGAAAAGAAGAGGAAAAGAAGAGGAAAAGAAGAAAGAGAAGGAATAGAAGAAAGAAAAGAAAAAAGAGAAAGAAAAGAAGAAAGAGAAAGAAAAGAAGAAAGAGAAAGAAAAGAAGAAAGAGAAAGAAAAGAAAAAAAAGAAAGAAGAGGAAAAGAAGAAGAAAAGAGGAAAAGAAGAAGAAAAGAGGAAAAGAAGTAGAAAAGAAGAGGAAAAGAAGCAAGAAAAGAAGAGGAAAAGAAGAAAGAGAAGGAAAAGAAGAAGGAAGAAAGAAAAGAAGAAAGAAGAGGAAAAGAAGAAAGAAAAGAAGAGGAAAAGAAGAAAGAAAAGAAGAGGAAAAGAAGAAAGAAACGAAGAGGAAAAGAAGAAGGGGAAAAGAAGAAAGAGAAGGAATAGAAGGAGGAAAAGAAGAAGAAAGAAGAGGAAAAGAAGAAAGAAAAGAAGGAGAAAAAGAAGAAAGAAGAGGCAAAGAAGAAGAAAGAAGAGGAAAAGCAGCAAGAAAAGAAGAGGAAAAGCAGCAAGAAAAAAAGAGGAAAAGAAGAGGAAAAAAAGAGGAAAAAAAGAAAGAAGAAAGAAAAGAAGAGGAAAAGAAGAAAGAAAAGAAGAGGAAAAGAAGAAAAGAAAAGGAAAAGAAGAAAGAAAAGAAGAGAAAAAGAAGAAAAAAAGAGGAAAAGAAGAAAGAAAAGAAGAGGAAAAGAAGAGGAAAAGAAGAGGAAAAGAAGAAAGAAGAGGAAAAGAAGAAAGAAGAGGAAAAGAAGAAAGAAAAGAAGAGGAAAAGAAGAAAGAAAAGAAGAAAGAGAAGGAATAGAAGAAAGAAAAGAAGAAAGAAGAGGACAAGAAGAAGAAAGAAGAGGAAAAGAAGTAGGAAAAGCAGAAAGAAAAGAAGACAGAAAAGAAGAAAAAAAGAAGAGGAAAAGAAGAGGAAAAGAAGAGGAAAAGAAGTAGGAAAAGCAGAAAGAAAAGAAGACAGAAAAGAAGAAAAAAAGAAGAGGAAAAGAAGAGGAAAAGAAGAGGAAAACAAGAGAGAAAAGAAGAGGAAAAGAAGAAAAAAAAGAGGAAAAGAAGAGGAAAAGAAGAAGAGGAAAAGAAGAAAGAGAAGGAAAAGAAGAAAGAAGAGGAAAAGAAGAAAGCAGAGGAAAAGAAGAACAAAAGAAAAGGAAAAGAAGAAAGAAAAAAATTGGAAAGGAAGAAAGAAAAGAAGAGGAAAAGAAGAAGAAAAGAAAGAAGAGGAAAAGCAGAAAGAGAAGGAATAGAAGAAAGAAAAGAAGAAAGCAAAGGAAAAGAAGAAAGAAAAGAAGAGGAAAAGAAGAAAGAAAAGAAGAGGAAAAGAAGAAAGAAAAGAAGAAAGAAAAGAAGAGGAAAAGAAGAAAGAAAAGAAGAGGAAAAGAAGAAAGAAAAGAAGAGGAAAAGAAGAAAGAAAAGAAGAGGCAAAGAATAAAGAAAAGAAGAGGCAAAGAAAGAAGAAAAGAAGAGGAAACGAAGAAAGAGAAGGAATAGAAGAAGGAAAAAAAGAAAGAAAAGAAGAAAGAAAAGAAGAGGAAAAGAAGAAAGAAAAGAAGAAGAAAAGAAGAAAGAAAAGAAGAGGAAAAAAAGAAATAAGAGGAAAAAAAGAAAGAAAAGAAGAGGAAAAGAAGAAAGAAGAGGAAAAGAAAGAAGAAGAAAAGAAGAAAGAAAAGAAGAGGAAAAGAAAGAAAAGAAGAAAGAGAAGGAATAGAAGAAAGAAAAAAGAAAAGAAGAAAGGAAAAGAAAAGAAGAAAGAAAAAAAAGAGGAAAAGAAGAAAGAAAAGAAGAGGAAAAGAAGAAAAAAAGAAGAGGAAAAGAGGAAAAAAAAAGAAGAAAAGAAGAGGAAAAGAAGAAAGAGCAGGAATAGAAGAAGGAAAAAAAGAAAGAGAAGAAAAAGAAGAAATAAGAGAAAATAATTGGAAAATATGAAAAGAAGAAAGAAAAGAAGAGGAAAAGAAGATAGAAAAGAAGAGAAAAAGAAGAAAGAAAAGAAGAGGAAAAGAAGAAAGAAAAGAAGAAAAGAAGAGGAAAATAATTGGAAAAGAAGATGAAAAGAAGAGGAAAAGAAGAAAGAAAAGAAGAGGAAAAGAAGAAAAGAAAAGGAAAAGAAGAAAGAAAAGAAGAAAGAAAAGAAGAGAAAAAGAAGAAAGAAAAGAAGAGAAAAAGAAGAAAGAAAAGAAGAGAAAAAGAAGAAAGAAAAGAAGAGAAAAAGAAGAAAGAAAAGAAGAGGAAAAGAAGAAAGAAAAGAAGAGGAAAAGAAGAAAGAAAAGAAGAAAGCAGAGGAAAAGAAGAAAGGGAAAAGAAGAAAGAAAAGAAGAGGAAAAGAAGAAAGAAAAGAAGAGGAAAAGAAGAAAAAAAGAAAGAAGAAAAGAAGAAAGGGAAAAGAAGAAAGGGAAAAGAAGAAAGAGAAGGAATAGAAGAAAGAAAAGGAAAAGAAGAAAAAAAAGGAAAAGAAGAAAAAAAAAAGAGGAAAAGAAGAAAGAAAAGAAGAGGAAAAGAAGAAAGAAAAGAAGAGAAAAAGAAGAATAAAAAGAAGAGGAAAAGAAAAAAAGACGAAAAGAATAAAGAGAAGAATAAAGAGAAGGAAAAGAAGAAAGAAAAAAGAAAAGAAGAAAGAAGAGGAAAAAAGAAGGAAAAGAAGAAAGAAAAGAAGAGGAAAAGAAGAAAGAAAAGAAGAGGAAAAGAAGAAAGAAAAAAAGAGGAAAAGAAGAAAGAAAAGAAGAGGAAAAGAAGAAAGAGAAGGAATAGAAGAAAGAAAAGAAAAAAGAGAAAGAAAAGAAGAAAGAGAAAGAAAAGAAGAAAGAGAAAGAAAAGAAGAAAGAGAAAGAAAAGAAGAAAGAAAAGAAAGAAGAGGAAAAGAAGAAGAAAAGAGGAAAAGAAGAAGAAAAGAGGAAAAGAAGAAGAAAAGAAGAGGAAAAGAAGCAAGAAAAGAAGAGGAAAAGAAGAAAGAGAAGGAAAAGAAGAAGGAAGAAAGAAAAGAAGAAAGAAGAGGAAAAGAAGAAAGAAAAGAAGAGGAAAAGAAGAAAGAAAAGAAGAGGAAAAGAAGAAAGAAAAGAAGAGGAAAAGAAGAAAGAAACGAAGAGGAAAAGAAGAAGGGGAAAAGAAGAAAGAGAAGGAATAGAAGGAGGAAAAGAAGAAAGAAAAGAAGAAAGAAGAGGAAAAGAAGAAGAAAGAAGAGGAAAAGAAGAAAGAAAAGAAGGAGAAAAAGAAGAAAGAAGAGGCAAAGAAGAAGAAAGAAGAGGAAAAGAATCAAGAAAAAAAGAGGAAAAGAAGAGGAAAAAAAGAGGAAAAAAAGAAAGAAGAAAGAAAAGAAGAGGAAAAGAAGAAAGAAAAGAAGAGGAAAAGAAGAAAAGAAAAGGAAAAGAAGAAAGAAAAGAAGAGAAAAAGAAGAAAAAAAGAGGAAAAGAAGAAAGAAAAGAAGAGGAAAAGAAGAGGAAAAGAAGAGGAAAAGAAGAAAGAAGAGGAAAAGAAGAAAGAAGAGGAAAAGAAGAAAGAAAAGAAGAGGAAAAGAAGAAAGAAAAGAAGAAAGAGAAGGAATAGAAGAAAGAAAAGAAGAAAGAAGAGGACAAGAAGAAGAAAGAAGAGGAAAAGAAGTAGGAAAAGCAGAAAGAAAAGCAGAAGAAAAGAAGACAGAAAAGAAGAAAAAAAGAAGAGGAAAAGAAGAGGAAAAGAAGAGGAAAAGAAGAAAAAAAAGAGGAAAAGAAGAGGAAAAGAAGAAGAGGAAAAGAAGAAAGAGAAGGAATAGAAGAAGGAAAAGAAGAAAGAAGATGAAAAGAAGAAAGCAGAGGAAAAGAAGAACAAAAGAAAAGGAAAAGAAGAAAGAAAAAAATTGGAAAGGAAGAAAGAAAAGAAGAGGAAAAGAAGAAGAAAAGAAAGAAGAGGAAAAGCAGAAAGAGAAGGAATAGAAGAAAGAAAAGAAGAAAGAAAAGAAGAGGAAAAGAAGAAAGAAAAGAAGAGGAAAAGAAGAAAGAAAAGAAGAGGAAAAGAAGAGGAAAAGAAGAAAGAAAAGAAGAGGAAAAGAAGAGGAAAAGAAGAAAGAAAAGAAGAGGAAAAGAAGAAAGAAAAGAAGAGGAAAAGAAGAAAGAAAAGAAGATGAAAAGAAGAAAGAAAAGAAGAGGAAAAAAAGAAATAAGAGGAAAAAAAGAAAGAAAAGAAGAGGAAAAGAAGAAAGAAGAGGAAAAGAAGAAAGAAGAAGAAAAGAAGAGGAAAAGAAAGAAAAGAAGAAAGAGAAGGAATAGAAGAAAGAAAAAAGAAAAGAAGAAAGGAAAAGAAAAGAAGAAAGAAAAAAAAGAGGAAAAGAAGAAAGAAAAGAAGAGGAAAAGAAGAAAAAAAGAAGAGGAAAAGAGGAAAAAAAAAGAAGAAAAGAAGAGGAAAAGAAGAAAGAGAAGGAATAGAAGAAGGAAAAAAAGAAAGAGAAGAAAAAGAAGAAATAAGAGAAAATAATTGGAAAATATGAAAAGAAGAAAGAAAAGTTGAGGAAAAGAAGAAAGAAAAGAAGAGAAAAAGAAGAAAGAAAAGAAGAGGAAAAGAAGAAAGAAAAGAAGAAAAGAAGAGGAAAATAATTGGAAAAGAAGATGAAAAGAAGAGGAAAAGAAGAAAGAAAAGAAGAGGAAAAGAAGAAAAGAAAAGGAAAAGAAGAAAGAAAAGAAGAAAGAAAAGAAGAGAAAAAGAAGAAAGAAAAGAAGAGAAAAAGAAGAAAGAAAAGAAAGAAGAAAAGAAGAGGAAAAGAAGAAGGGGAAAAGAAGAAAGAGAAGGAATAGAAGAAGGAAAAGAAGAAAGAGAAGGAATAGAAGAAGGAAAAGAAGAAAGAAAAGAAGAAAGAAAAGAAGAGGAAAAGAAGAAAAGAAAAGGAAAAGAAGAAAGAAAAGAAGAGAAAAAGAAGAAAGAAAAGAAGAGGAAAAGAAATAAAAAAAGAAGAGGAAAAGAAGAAGGGAAAAGAAGAAAGAGAAGGAATAGAAGAAGGAAAAGAAGAAAGAAGAGGAAAAGAAGGAGGAAAAGAAGAAAGAAGAGGAAAAGAAGGAGGAAAAGAAGAAAGAAGAGGAAAAGAAGGAGGAAAAGAAGAGAGAAAAGAAGAGGAAAATAATTGGAAAAGAAGGTGAAAAGAAGAGGAAAAAAAGAAAGAAAAGAAGAGGAAAAGAAAAGGAAAAGAAGAAAGAAAAGAAGAGAAAAAGAAGAAAGAAAAGAAGAGAAAAAAAAGAAAGAAAAGAAGAGGAAAAGAAGAAGGGGAAAAGAAGAAAGAGAAGGAATAGAAGAAGGAAAAGAAGAAAGAAAAGAAGAGGAAAAGAAGAAAGAAAAGAAGAGGAAAAGAAGAAAGAAAAGAAGAGGAAAAGAAGAAAAGAAAAGGAAAAGAAGAAAGAAAAGAAGAGAAAAAGAAGAGGAAAAGAAGAAAGAAAAGAAGAAGAAAAGAAGAAGAAAAGAAAAAAAAAGAAGAGGAAAAGAAGAAGGGAAAAGAAGAAAGAGAAGGAATAGAAGAAGGAAAAGAAGAAAGAAGAGGAAAAGAAGAAGAAAAGAAGGAGGAAAAGAAGAAAGAAGAGGAAAAGAAGCAAGAAAAGAAGAGGAAAAGCAGCAAGAAAAGAAGAGGAAACGCAGCAAGAAGAGAAGAGGAAAAGAAGAAAAGAAAGAAGAAGAGAAGAGGAAAAGAAGAAGAGGAAAAGAAAAAAAGAAGAGGAAAAGAATAAAGAGAAGGAATAGAAGAAAGAAAAGAAAAAAAAGAAGGGAAACAAAAGAAGAAAGAAGAGGAAAAAAGAAAGAAAAGGAAAAGAAGAAAGAAAAGACGAGGAAAAGAAGAAAGGAAAAGAAAGAAAAGAAGAGGAAAAGAAGAAAGAAAAGAAAAGGAAAAGAAGAAAGAGAAGGAATAGAAGAAAGAAAAGAAGAAAGAGAAAGAAAAGAAGAAAGAAGAAAGAAAAGAATAAAGAAGAGGAAAAGAAGCAAGAAAAGAAGAGGAAAAGAAGTAAGAGAAGGAATAGAAGAAAGAGAAAGAAGAGAAAGAAAAGAAGAAAGAGAAAGAAGAAAGAGAAAGAAAAGAAGAAAGAGAAAGAAAAGAAGAAAGAAGAGGAAAAGAAGAAGAAGAGAAGAGGAAAAGAAGCAAGAAGAGAAGAGGAAAAGAAGAAAGAAGAGGAAAAGGAAGAAAGAAAAGAAGAAAGAAGAGGAAAAGAAGAGGAAAAGAAGAAAGAAACGAAGAGGAAAAGAAGAAGGGGAAAAGAAGAAAGAGAAGGAATAGAAAGAGGAAAAGAAGAAAGAAAAGAAGAAAGAAGAGGAAAAGAAGAAAGAGAAGGAATAGAAGAAACAAAATAAGAGAAAGAAAAGAAGAAAGAAGAAAGAAAAGAAGAAAGAGGAAAAGAAGAGGAAAAGAAGAAAGAGAAGGAAAAGAAGAAGGAAGAAAGAAAGAAAAGAAGAAAGAAGAGGAAAAGAAGAAAGAAAAGAAGAGGGAAAGAAGAAAGAAACGAAGAGGAAAAGAAGGGGAAAAGAAGAAAGAGAAGGAATAGAAGGAGGAAAAGAAGAAGAAAGAAGAGGAAAAGAAGAAAGAAAAGAAGAGGAAAAGAAGCAAGAAAAGAAGAGGAAAAGAAGAAAGAAAAGAAGAGGAAATGAAGAAAAAAGAAAAGGAAAAGAAGAAAAGAAGAGGAAAAGAAGAAAAGAAAAGGAAAAGAAGAAAAGAAGAGGAAAAGAAGAAAAGAAGAGGAAAAGGAATAGAAGAAAGAAAAGAAGAAAGGGAAAAGAAGAAAGAAGAGGAAAAGAAGAAAGAAATGAAGAGGAAAAGAAGAAAGAAATGAAGAGGAAAAGAAGAAAGAAATGAAGAGGAAAAGAAGAAATGAAGAGGAAAAGAAGAAAAGAAAAGAAGAGGAAAAGAAGAAAAAAAAGAAGAAAGAGAAGGAATAGAAGAAAGAAATGAAGAGGAAAAGAAGAAAAAAAAAGAGGAAAAGAAGAATAAAAAGAAGAGGAAAAGAAGAATAAAAAGAAGAGGAAAAGAAGAATAAAAAGAAGAGGAAAAGAAGAAAAGAAAGAAGAAGAGAAGAGGAAAAGAAGAGGAAAAGAAAAAAAGAAGACGAAAAGAATAAAGAGAAGGAATAGAAGAAAGAAAAGAATAAAGAGAAGGAAAAGAAGAAAGAAAAAAGAAAAGAAGAAAGAAGAGGAAAAAAGAAGGAAAAGAAGAAAGAAAAGAAAAGGAAAAGAAAAAAGAAAAGGAAAAGAAGAGGAAAAGAAGAAAGAAAAGAAGAGGAAAAGAAGAAAGAGAAGGAATAGAAGAAAGAAAAGAAGAAAGAGAAAGAAAAGAAGAAAGAAGAAATAAAAGAAGAAGAAAAGAGGAAAAGAAGAAGAAAAGAGGAAAAGAAGAAGAAAAGAGGAAAAGAAGAAGAAAAGAGGAAAAGAAGAAGAAAAGAGGAAAAGAAGAAGAAAAGAGGAAAAGAAGAGGAAAAGAGGAAAAGAAGAGGAAAAGAAGAAGAAAAGAAGAGGAAAAGAAGAAGGAAGAAGAGGAAAAGAAGAAAGAAAAGAAGGAGAAAAAGAAGAAAGAAGAGGCAAAGAAGAAGAAAGAAGAGGAAAAGCAGCAAGAAAAAAAGAGGAAAAGAAGAAAAGAAAGAAGACAAGAGGAAAAGAACAAGAGGAAAAGAAAAAAAGAAGAGGAAAAGAATAAAGAGAAGGAATAGAAGAAAGAAAAGAAAAAAAAGAAGGGAAAGAAAAAAGAAAAGAAGAAAGAAGAGGAAAAGAAGAAAGAGAAGGAAAAGAAGAAGGAAGAAAGAAAAGAAGAGCAAAAGAAGAAAGAAAAGAAGAATGAAATGAAGAGGAAAAGAAGAAGGGGAAAAGAAGAAAGAGAAGGAATAGAAGGAGATAAAGAAGAAAGAAAAGAAGAAAGAAGAGGAAAAGAAGAAAGAAAAGGAGGAAAAGAAGGAGAAAAGAAGAGGAAAAGAAGAAAGAAGAGGAAAAGAAGAAGAAGAAAAGAGGAAAAGAAGAATGAGAAGGAATAGAAGAAAGAAAAAAGAAAAGAAGAAAGAAAAGGAAAATAAAGAAAACAATAGGAAAAGAAGAGGAAAAGAAGAAAGAGAAGGAATAGAGAAGGAAAAGAAGAAAGAGAAGAAAAAGAAGAAAGAAGAGAAAAATAATTGGAAAAGAAGATGAAAAGAAGAAAGAAAAGAAGAGGAAAAGAAGAAAGAAAAGAAGAGGAAAAGAAGAAAAGAAAAGGAAAAGAAGAAAGAAAAGAAGAGAAAAAGAAGAGGAAAAGAAGAAAGAAAAGAAGAGAAAAAGAAGAAGAAAAGAAAGAAGAAAAGAAGAGGAAAAGAAGAAAGAGAAGGAATAGAAGAAAGGAAAGAAGAAAGCAACGGAAAAGAAGAAAGCAGAAGAAAAGAAGAAAGAAAAGAAGAGGAAAAGAAGAAAGAAGAGGAAAAGAAGAAGAAAAGAAGAGGAAAAGAAGAAAGAAGAGGAAAAGAAGACAAAAAAGAAGAGGAAAAGAAGAAGAAAGAAGAGGAAAAGAAGAGGAAAATAAGGAGTAAAAGAAGAAAGAAAAGAAGAAAGAAGAGGAAAAGAAGAGGAAAAGAAGGAGGAAAAGAAGAAAGAAAAGAAGAGGAAAAGAAGACAAAAAAGAAGAGGAAAAGAGGAAGAAAAGAAGAGGAAAAGAAGGAGTAAAAGAAGACAGAAAAGAAGAGGAAAAGAAGAAAGAAAAGAAGAAAGAAGAGGAAAAGAAGAGGAAAAGGAGGAAAAGAAGACAGAAAAGAAGAGGAAAAGAAGACAGAAAAGAAGAGGAAAGAAGACAGAAAAGAAGAGGAAAGAAGACAGAAAAGAAGAGGAAAGAAGACAAAAAAGAAGAGGAAAAGAAGAAAAAAAAGAAGAGGAAAACAAGAAAGAAAAGAAGAGGAAAAGAAGAAAAAAAAGAAGAAAAGAAGAGGAAAAGAAGAAGAGGAAAAGAATCAAGAAAAGTAGAAGATGAAAAGAAGAAAGAAAAGAAGAAAGCAGAGGAAAAGAAGAAAGAAGCAAAGAGGAAAAGAAGAAAGAAGAGGAAAAGAAGATGAAAAGAAGAGGAAAAGAAGATGAAAAGAAGAGGAAAAGAAAAAAGAAAAGAAGAGGAAAAGAAGAAAGAAGAGGAAAAGAAGAAAGAAGAGGAAAAGACGAAAGAAAAAAAAAAGAAAAAGAAGAAGAAAGAGGAAAAAAAGAAGGAGGAAAAGAAAAAGAAGAAGAAAGAGGAAGAAAAGAAAAAGAAGAAGAGGAAGAAAGAGGAAGAAAAGAAAAAGAAGAAAAAGCAGGAAGAAGAAAAGGAGAAGGAAGAAGAGGAGACATGTTTAAAAGCAAAACGTTAAAAATATTGGTTTTTTTTCAAAAAATAAAAAACGCACAAGCGATCAAATACCACAGAAAGAAAGCTCTATTTGTGGGAAAAGGACAAATTTCATTTGGGTGCAGCGTTGCATGACTGCACAATTGTCAGTTAAATTAACACAGCGCCATATCGCAAAACAGGGCCTGGTCAGGAGTGGGGGGATCCTCTGGAGGGCAAGTGGTTAAAGTGGTTGTAAAGGCTCAACGTTTTTTATCTTGAATACATGAAGTTAAAAACAGACTTGTGTACAGCAGCCCCCACTTCCCTGAGCCCCCCCTCATTCCAGGAATGGAGCCAAGCCATGCTGTGTGTGTGTAAATGGTCACACACAGCAGCAGCTCAGGAGTGAGCCTGCTCGAGTGCCCTCATATTCCGTCATTTCCGGGTGGAGCTCGGTGACGTGTTTCCGGTGACGCACTTCCGGTTTTTGCCAAACGTGATTTCCTATTACTCCCATAGGATATGGGGGAACCGCTTGTTAACTACTAGGAGCATGTGAGTTATTCGTCTGGTCTTTATATTTAATAATCGTTACATATTGCGCAATGGAGATCTCTCTTTTTGCTTAATCTTCCATGGTCCATGGATATATGGCTGAGTCATCTTATATAATAAGATTTTGAGTCGTGGGGACAAGATATATCCTGGTGTCGGTCTAGAACATCATTTAAATAAATGATCTGTGACCTCTAGGGGTCGAATGTTGGAGGTGAGGAGGCACTCTGGATATTTAGGATTGATGCACTGGAGTGACACCTTGGTCTGAGCACAATTTTGATGAAGAAGCACCTATTTATATCTTAATTTTCACAGAAGAATGATAGCATGATTTTGCACATGATGATATTAGATGTATATTGATTGCATTTTAACACTTGGCACTTTTTGAGATTATTCACTGTGATTTTTTATTATATTTATTAAGACATTATATATGTAAGTAAGCACTTGGTCACCCTTATTTAAGTCGTGTGTGCACATGTTTAACCAGTTTTTAGCCACTTGGGGGCAGACTGGTTTTATATGAATTATATATTTTTATTGTGTTTACACATATAATATTTATTAAGCACTAGTCACTTTCTTTTTTTGTTTTATATATATTTGTACAATATTTTGGTTTTGTGTATAGTACTATTATAGCAGAGCGCTTCATCCAATATTTAATATTTATGTTGTGTGCAAAACCAATGCACAGAGCAGGTAAGTATGACACATTTATTTTTCTTAATCTGCCTTTAATATCACTTTAAGGAACCCAAAGATATGGGTGGGGGTCCAGTCAGCAAAGCCCAACAGCAACACACGGCACAGTGGTAGAAACTGTGAGGCACTTTTAGTGCATTATCATAGCCAAGAATTTTATGGAGAAGACTGTGAATTCCTAAGATATGAGGGGTCTCCATTTACTAATCACCACCCATAATTAAAATATCCATTTTAGGTGGACTGACCCATAAAGCAGATTTATACAGTAATCTCCTCTTCTTGCCCAAATCTGAGTATAGCACATCCAGTATATTGGCACTTCTTATACAGAGCATACAATAAAGAGGCAATATGCCAATCAGGTCCAGACATATTGGCAGGAAAGGTTTCATGCAACTTAAAGGTTTGTTACAAGTTCCACACACTTTAGGGTCACAAATTCCCCCCCCCCACCTGTGACAGCGGGCCAGGGATCTTCTCTCAGCGCTAGCTGTCACAATTTGAAAAGAATGCAGCCGTGTGGTCAGAATGTAAATTAATGAACTACAAGTATCAACAGTCTTTGCGTCTGACGGCTTGCAGTTCTTGAACTACCAGGGTGCTAGTGAGTGCTCTAGGCAGTTCATTGAGTCTTCCTGTCATCGTGTAACTGCCTGTCCATATGAGGAAAGAGCAGACAGATACAATGACAACCTGCAGGAGCCTGTCATTGCACCAGCGATCTGCTGATCACGGGGTGCAATGTTTTACATGCACCAAAACAAATAAATAAATGAATGAATGCACATTTGTTTTACCTGCAAAATAATTGCATGGGAAAGCTTGGGTTTCATCCTACCCCCCCCCCCCTCTTTACTGGTCAGCCACATAAAAACGCCAAAAGTAAGGCTGAGAATACAACAGCTCCAGTAAGGATGGCGAGTTGCACATCACATCAGCTGCCTCCATCTCTGGCATGCAGGTTTAACTCAAAGTTAAAGGATAAGTTAATCTTTGGGAACATGCAACATGTTCCCGGGGCCCGCTCTGCTGCATCTAGTCACAGCGAGCAGATCTTTCCCCTGATAGCGGTTACTATTTTTTTTTTTTTTTTAAATGCAACCATGTGGGGCTCCTCCTGCTCGGTCGCATCATTCATTTACAGATTTCAGTGAATGGAAAACTACAAGTCAGGATAGCCTTTGCGGCTGTTGGCTTGTAGTTCTCAATGAACTACCACGGAGCTGTTGAGCACTGTGGTAGTTCTTTGTCTCTTCCTGTCTGTCAGTGTGTATCATCTTGCCTGTATGAGGTAGGAGCACACAGATACACTGACAGGTCTACAGGAGTCCTGCATGGCACCTGTATCTGCTAATTGTGGGTGCAATGCTTTCTAGGCTCCAAGTAAAAAAATAAATAATAAATGCACATTTTTTTATCTGCAAAACAGAGTTAAAGAATAATTTCACCTTTTTTTTTAAAATGTATTTATGTGTTTTTTCCTGATAACCGATCTGCTCATTTCAACTTGCCCAGTGTAGCCACCCTGCCATAAACAGAGGAGACTAGTAAATTTAGTTCTGCCAGGTTGATCAATAGTCTTTTACTTGGCTCTCCCCTAAACTCAGTGTTGGTGTTCCTGGCTGCTGCTACTAGGAATCACTGACGCTTAGGGCAATAAACAAGGGAGCTGCAGCAATACTAGATTATAGATATTTATGTCAGTCTTGGTAAACCACAAGGAAAATCCTCAAGCTGCCTTGCCAGGTCAAGGAGCATACAGTACCCAAGCTGGAGAGCCAGGAAAAGAAGTCCTGTTGGAGGAAGATTGGAGTCTGCCCTCAGAGAGTGTGATGACGTTTTGAACCCATGTTGCTGGAGGTATCTCAATCCCTAATCCTCTCTCTCTTATGAGCCAGAGCAGAATACTATAAAATACTAAAGTGCTAGGTGCCCTTCATCACTGTAACTCTCCACTGCGGCCATGGATCCACCCTGGGGTAATATCAGCCCACCTCTGTGCTGGAGGTTTTTCCTTTTCTAGCCAGGAGTCACTACACCAATTTAGGATGATCAATAACAGTTTTTTAGATCAGGGGTATTGAATTAAAATTCAAGAAGTCCGGTCACTAAAATTTTCTTCTGGCCGAGGTCCAAATAGAGTGTGCCCATCAGTGCACCCCCTTACACTAAGTGTCGCCATCAGAGTGCAACTTTACATCATGTATTCCCATCACATCAGGTGTGCCCATCAGAGTGCCCCCTTTACAACAGGTGTCCCCATCACAGTGCCACCTTACATCAGGTATTCCCATCAGAGTGCCCCCTTTCACTCAGAGTACCCCTTTAAATCATATTCCCCATCAGAGTGCCCCTTTCCACAGTATGTGCCCGTCAGAGTGCCCCCTTAACATAACATGGGGCCATCAGAGTGCCCCCTTAACATAACATGGGGCCGTCAGAGTGCACCCTTAACATAAAATAAGGGGCACTCTGATGGGCACATTTATAGTAAGGGGCACTCTGATGGGCACATTTATAGTAAGGGGCACTCTGATGGGCACATTTATAGTAAGGGGCACTCTGATGGGCACATTTATAGTAAGGGGCACTCTGATGGGTACATTTATATTAAGGGGCACTCTGATGGGCACATTTATAGTAAGGGGCACTCTGATGGGCACATTCTATGTTGTGTCCATCACAGTGCACCTTAACATTAAATGTGCCCATCAGAGTGCCCCTGTAAGACTACACCCTACCTTAAGGGCAGACAGGAGCTGTGTCAGGATCCTTGCTGAAGAATGCTTGTGTACAGGCAGGGAGAGGGAGCCGGAGAGACAGTGAGCTGCAAGGGGCGGGGCGCACACACGTGATGTCATGTTGCTGTGAGGACCGCCCTGCTCAGCGGCAGATCTGTCATTGCAGGCTGGCGGTCCAGAAGGGAGCATTTTGGGGCCGTTCTCGGACTGTGGTCCGCCATTTAGTGACCGCTGGTTTAGATACTGAGCAAGTCTATTGTAGCTAACACGAATAGCATTTTGTTTGTTCACCACAAACTAGAAGAAAAACTACAGCAGCCAGTGGGAAAGGTCTAAATTTAATAAAATTAAACACTGCACACAGAAATCATGACTACGTACATGAAGGTGCACAGAGCAGCAATGCAGGATGGATGGATGGATGGAATGAGTCTGTTGGCGACTTTTACTGCAGTGATCAGGAGGGAAGGAGGATGGGGATTCTGAGGTCATGGAGCTTCATCCCACTGGGCACAGCATTCATGGTTCCCAGGTAGTGACATGGAGTCTTGCGCTCCATCTGTTGGAAAAGAGAAGAAGAATGAACAAATTGAATTGACTGCAGGAGGACATGACACAAAAAAGAAGAGGATTGGAGCGGTTTGCCTTAAAAAAAAGTACAACCTTACATCACTTTAAATTTATCCTGTATGTTGATTAAAAAAAGAGAAAATCAATGTTTCCTGTAATCCCTCACCCTTTCCCAACAATTCCCCCCCTTCAACAAGCACCAGCATGACTTCACAAACACCACTCCTTCGGGGCTTTACTTTCATTTCCAACTGAACAGATTGGCTGAGGAGCAAAAACCAGGAAAGTATTTGCATTTGTGGAGGTTGGCATTATGGTGAACCTGTCGCTTTATCCTGAATGTGCAGATTAATTTAACCTTCATGCGTTTACTTTGCAAGGAAGAATGAAGGTTGAATTTTATCAAAGAGAACCTGTCACCCAAACACCATGGAGAGACCCATCCTGTGCACAGACCCAATACACAGCTTATTAGTATAAAATTATGGATGTACTACAAGCCACAATGTTAATGCTGCTCCCTGGGCAATTCACAGGCTGTATTTTATTAAATATTAGACCATCCTAAAAGCGTGGTCTTCCACGGGGCTAGGAAATGCACAGTTGAATAGGGACCCATCCATCTTTCAAAACAGCTCTTAAATTTACCCATATATTAGAAACAATGTGAAACCCCCCGGAAAAGCAATTGGCTGGAAAAAGACATTTGATATACCGTATTTTTTGCTCCATAAGATGCATTACCCCCCCAAAAAAAAAAAATGGAGAAAAATGTCTGTGCATCTTATGGAGCGAATATGGAGCAGCCGGTCTGGTATTCCTGCTGCCGCCGTGTCAGAATACCTGGCCGGCCACTCGGCTCTTCTCTGCAGCAGAGCCCTTACCTGTTCCTCGGTCCAGAGCTCTACAGTCTTCTCTCCCAGCACCGGCATCTTTAGTGTGGGCACCAGGCTGTGACAGCCGGGTGCCCACTGCGCATGCATGAGAAGTGTTGCTCTCTGTGAGTGGTCCAGCAGTCTTCTGGGACCTGTCAGTGTCCCAGAAGACGGGGAGGGAGGACAACTCAGTGCAAGTGGGAGTGGGTACCTGCTACCCCTCCCTCCCCAAAGGTCCGCAGTCTCTGCTCATCCCCTGTACTGTGTCACCAGTCTCTGCTCATCCCCTGTACTGTGTCACCAGTCTCTGCTCATCCCCTGTACTGTGTCAGCAGTCTCTGCTCATCCCCTGTACTGTGTCAGCAGTCTTTGCTCATCCCCTGTACTGTGACCGCAGTCTCTGCTCATCCCCTGTACTGTGACCGCAGTCTCTGCTCATCCCCTGTACTGTGACCGCAGTCTCTGCTCATCCCCTGTACTGTGACCGCAGTCTCTGCTCATCCCCTGTACTGTGACCGCAGTCTCTGCTCATCCCCTGTACTGTGACCGCAGTCTCTGCTCATCCCCTGTACTGTGACCGCAGTCTCTGCTCATCCCCTGTACTGTGACCGCAGTCTCTGCTCATCCCCTGTACTGTGACCGCAGTCTCTGCTCATCCCCTCTACTGTGTTCGCAGTCTCTGGTCATCTCCTGTACTGTGTCTGCAGTCTCTGGTCATCTCCTGTAGTTTGTCCGCAGTCTCTGGTCATCTCCTGTACTATGTCCGCAGTCTCTGGTCATCTCCTGTAGTATGTCCGCAGTCTCTGGTCATCTCCTGTATTATGTCTGCAGTCCATTGGGTCAAAATATTTTTTTTCTTGTTTTCCTCCTCTAAAACCTAGGTGCATCTTATGGAGCAAAAAATACGGTATATCCACCTGTGTCTGTCTGGGTCTCTTCCCTGCCGAGTAACCACCAGCTTATCACTGACCATTCCTGCAAACTTCCAGGAATCTAAAAAAAAAAAAACAAAAAAAAAAAACACTTAGCTTAACACTTAACACAAAAAACATAGCTGGTGTCAGTGAAAGGAATAGTCCATCACTGATGGGAGGAATAATACCTCATTGTTGGTCAGAGGGAGGAATACACCCTGTTCCAAATTATTATGCAAATTCTATTTAAGTGTCACAAAGATTAAATATTTTGTTTTTCAGTTTAACTCATGGATGGCATTGTGTGTCAGGGCTCTTTTGATCACTGAACACAATCTCGGACACCTGTGATAATTAGATTAGCAGGTGAGCCCAATTTAAGGAAACACTACTGAAGGAGGGCGTTCCACATTATTAAGCAGAGCACCGTTTTCAAGCAATATGGGGAAGAAAAAGGATCTCTCTGCTGCCAAAAAGAGTGAAATAGTTCAATGCCTTGGACAAGGTATCAAAACATTCGATATTTCACGAAAACTTAAGCGTGATCATCGCACTATTAAGAGATTTGTGGCTGATTCAGAGCACAGACGGGTTCGTGCAGATAAAGGCACATTGAGGAAGATTTCTGCCAGATCCATGCATCGGATCAAGAGAGCAGCTGCTAAAATACCATTACATAGCAGCAAACAGATATTTGAAGCTGCTTGTGCCTCTGGAGTCCCACGGACAACAAGGTGTAGAGTCCTCCAGAGTCTTGCAACTGTGCATAAACCTTCTATTCGGCCACCACTAACCAATGCTCACAAGCAGAAACAGCTGCATTGGGCAGAAAAATGCATGAAGACTAATTTTCAAACAGTCCTGTTCACTGATGAGTGTCGTGCAACCCTGGATGGTCCAAATGGATGGAGTAGTGGATGGTTGGTGGACGGCCACCCTGTTCCAACAAGGCTGCGACGTCAGCAAGGCGGTGGTGGAGTCATGTTTTGGGCCGGAATCATGGGAACAGAGCTAGTCGGCGCCTTTAGGGTCCCCGAAGGTGTAAAAATGACCTCTGCAAAGTATGTGGAGTTTATGACTGACCACTTTCTTCCCTGGTACAGAAGGAAGAACTATGCTTTCCGTAATAAAATCATCTTCATGCATGACAATGCACCATCTCATGCTGCAAAGAATACCTCTGCATCAATGGCTGCTATGGGGATAAAAGGAGAGAAAGTCATGGTGTGGCCTCCATCCTCCCCTGACCTCAATCCTATTGAGAACCTTTGGAGTTGGATCTGTGTTTAACAGATGAGGCTGAGCGCTCCTTACGTTGGACTCGCCAGAAGTGGTATTGCAAAGCTAACAAACCAGACTCTATGTTGGCCCGTAGATTGCGTTCTTTTGCGCAACACCCTAAACCGATATCTTTACGTACTCGTCACAATACCCTTACGAGCAACCCAGTAACGGTTTTAGAGGAGTTCCGGCACAGACTAGCTAAACTTTACTCTGATCCCACCCGGGCTGACCCTCAGTCTATTTCTGACTTCTTATCTAGTTTGTCATTACCTACTTTAACACCGGCCCATAAGGATCTGATGGATCGCAATATCCAAGTATCTGAAGTTTTGCAATGTATAGCGGAACTGAAAACAGGCAAACGCCCAGGTCCTGATGGATACACGGCACTATATTATAAGAAATTGGCTGATGTGCTCGCTCCCCACCTTGCCGCTATGTTTAATGCGGTGAAGGGAGGTTCAAATTTTTCCCCGGACTCTTTAACTGCTAATGTAGTTATGATCCCTAAACCGGACCGAGATCATTCTTCCTGGGCTAATTATAGGCCTATCTCTCTTACCAATATCGATATGAAGATTCTTACTAAGATTTTGGCTACTCGATTGAATTCCTTCCTTTCTCGTCTGATTAAAAAGGATCAGGTGGGATTTGTTCCCCATAGGCAGGCCGGAGATGCCATTAGACGTATTTTACAATTGCAACATTTGGCCCATACTCGTAAAATCGATATGATGCTCTTATCCTTGGACATCAACAAGGCTTTTGACACTTTATCCTGGCCGTATCTCCTGTCGGTCCTCCATCGTTTTGGCTTCGGTCCTTCCTTCTTGCGATGGATCTCTTCACTATATACATCCCCTCAAGCGAAGCTTAGATACTACGGATTTGAGTCTTCTACGTTCTCGGTTGCTAGAGGTACTAGGCAGGGCTGCCCGCTTTCCCCTTTACTTTTTATCTTAGCCCTGGAACCGTTGGCAGAAGCAATCCGTGTACATCCTGATATTAAGGGAATCGATGTGGCGGGCTCCCAACATAAATTATCGTTGTTTGCGGATGACATATTATTGTCAATCTCGAATCCGGGGATTACTTTGCCTAATTTACTAGCAGTTCTTGATTCTTTTGCCACCCTCTCAGGTTTACACGTCAATCCAGCTAAATCAAGAGCTATGTCAGTTACCCTCCCACCATCACTTCTGACTACTTTGAAGCAAACGTTCCCCTTCCAATGGCTTTCGGCCTTACCATATCTAGGAATTAAGCTTACCCCGACATATGATGGACTGTATCAGGCTAACTTTCCCACTGTTTTTCATGAGTTGACTGAGCTTTTGTCCTCTTGGTCCCATTTCCCGTTATCATGGTTTGGCAGAATTAATGCAATCCGTATGACCTACCTTCCTAAACTATTATACCTATTTCGTGTTCTGCCAGTTTCAGTACCTTCGCATATATTGCGTATACATCAGCGAAAACTTTTGTCCTTTATTTGGGGCTCCTCTCGACCTAGAATTAGCAAGCACATTTTATTTGCGCGGCGGAATGCGGGCGGGTTATCTGTTCCAAATCTCCAGTCCTATTATTTGGCGGCTAACATTGCCCCTTTAGCTCATATTCATGCTTCTCACCATTTCCCCCTGTGGGCTGTAGTAGATATGATGGACTCTCACCCGATACCGCTCCCCTCCTTGCCCTGGCTCCCTAATGCTCAGCGTCCATCTAATCTTAGCCCAACGCTGACACTTTCGCTTCGTCTTTGGGATTCTATAAAATACTCCGCTGGCCTTATCTCTCCTCATCTGCCTCTGCTACGTCTATTGCATAACCCATTATTCCCTCCGGGTAAGGATAACCCTAGACAGTTTGTCTGGTGGCAGACACATGGTTTTTATGATATTCATTCACTCCTATCCCCCACCAGAATAATTACCTTTGACACTTTGCGTTCTTCTTATAACATTCCCCTCCGAGAACATTTTGGTTATCTTCAACTTCGTCACTTTATTCATACTCTAATACGTACGCATCCAGGACCTTACCGTTTATCCCCTTTTGAAAGCCAGTGTAGACATAGACCTCATGCTCCAGGTCTGATCTCCCTGATTTATTCTTCCATTATGTCATATAGAACCCCTCCGGTTCGTTCCTACCATCAGCGTTGGCAGTCGGAATTAGGGGGAACCCTGGATCAACAAGACTGGCAGCTCATGACCCAAACATTATCTAAGTGTTCCAGGAATGTTATTATTCTTGAGAATGCCTACAAAATTCTATACCGATGGTATTATACGCCTGCCCGTCTAGCTAGTTTTATTCCTACCTATTCCCCGGTTTGTTTTCGGGGATGTCAGCAATTAGGTACCATGGCACATATCTGGTGGACTTGTCCTAAGGTAAGCAGGTTGTGGATTAGGGTGTATGCCCTCCTCCGCACTATTCTTCATACAGACATTAAGCGTAATCCATATGAAGCGCTTCTATTTAAACCACCAGAGGGCCTTCTCCGCTCTGAACGGCAACTGGCATCACATTTATTTATGGCAACTAAGTTGACGATTGCGAGGGCTTGGAAGACTCCTGTTCTTAGCTTTGAGGCTGTCAAAAACCGGATGAACTTCATAATGGTCAATGAAAAACTGACGGCCATATTATTGGATACCCATACAAAATTTCTGCAGATATGGCGTCCCTGGCTGGACGTAGCCCAGCCCTCGAGATTCGACCAGTCCCTTCTATCGATATGAGGATGGATTCTGCTGTGATCCCCCCGGGGCCCCTCCCTCTCCCCCCTTTTTTTTTTTTTTTTTTTTTTTTGTTGTGTGTCTGTGTGTGTTGTCCATGTCTCTCTACTATTTGTCTTTTTCTACTCTTCTGTTTACTCTGCTCTTAAACATAATTTACGGATTGTACCTCCTGTTCTCTACGCTGCATTCGTAAGGCTATTTATGCAATCTAGATTTCTTTTTAAATTCTAGGTCATGAATATGTGCTGTTTTTTGATGCGGCCTTTTCTCGGGCCTTTCCTGTTTATTATAATGTTGATATAGCAATACTTCCCTTTGGAGTTTACATTATCATTGCCCACAAAGGTCTGTTGCCCGTTCTCTCCCAACCTCCCTCCCCATCCCCTCCCTCCGGGCACCTATGTAAACTTTTCCGATTTTGCCTTTATTGATGCATGCCTTGCACCAGCTTCCCTTCATTTATTGTACTATGTAAATGTTGGTCATTGAATTTTTGTTACGATTGTCTGTTCATCTTTGCTTATTTTTCAATAAAGCTTTTTGTAAAAGAGAACCTTTGGAGCATCCTCAAGCAAAAGATCTATGAGGGTGGGAGGCAGTTTACATCCAAACAGTAGCTCTGGGAGGCTATTCTGACATCTTGCAAACAAATTCAAGCAGAAACTGTCCAAAAACTCACAAGTTCAATGGATGCAAGACTTGTAAAGCTGCTATCAAATAAAGGGTCCCATGTTAAAATGTAACGTGACCTGTTAAAATGTTGTTAAAAGTTTGATTGAAATAGCTTTTGATTTCAGTAAATATGCTGCAAACACAAGAAACTACAATTTTCAGTTCTTTACAACCTATAAAGTGTTTTGAAACTTACTGTGCGGAATAATTTGGAACAGCGCATTGTAAGTGTTTTAGGTTTCAAAAAAATCCTGTTATCATTAGGAGGTTTGTTCAATCAAATTTGAATTGTACTCTTAATAGTTGATAACATGAGAATTATGCCGACTGTTATTTACATCAATTATTTAGGTAAATGAGAAAAATATCATTTGCATAATAATTTGGAAGTCCAAAGGGCTAGATAAAGGCAAGTAAAGGACTGGATATGGCCCTCGAGCAGCAGTTTGGAGACCACTGGTCTAGGGAGTAGTGATGGACGAATTGGAAAGCACTTAAATGTGTTCAACAATTCACAGGATAAAGTAATATTTGAGCAGGTAAAGACTTAACAACTGGGACTTCTAACCTGCCCAACTGACTGTAGGTTGGGAGATCAGGGCACACTCACTCAACATCATAAAGCAACTGGAAATGACAGGATTCTCCCAATTAAGTCTTCTTAAATGTAACCCATTGGAATTCTGCACCACAATCCTTTTGCAGGGTTTTAACACTGAAACACTGACAATCCCTGTTATTTCCCCACCCTCCCCAATAACTGGCCCTACAGCCACTGCTTATTTTTAGTCAGGAGCAAAATAGAAGTATCATCGCCCATGCCATGTATGAATGCGAATTCACCCTGCACTGCAATATGGTAAATGTCTGCAAGCAATATCCATCTGTACTATCGCCCATGCCATGTATGAATGCGAATTCACCCTGCACTGCTATATGGTAAATGTCTGCAAGCAATATCCATCTGTACTATCGCCCATGCCATGTATGAATGCGAATTCACCCTGCACTGCTATATGGTAATCTATACTGCTTTTAAAATCCACCTCTAACTGAAGCCGATTCATGGCTATCAATGTTCTTGGTAATTCTTACTGCTTCCCAAATCTTTACGGCTACGTTCACACTAGCTTTGTCAGCAGGCGTCAGACAGGCGTTTGGGAAGTGTTTTTAACGTTTCTCAAACACCTATGAATATTCTGCACATGGCAGCACACAGTGCTGTTCACACTGAAGCGTTGCGTCGCCGCAAAACTGACGCCTCATGTTGAGTCAGGAGGAGTTGAAACCTCCCATTCAAGTCTATGGTGACGCTCCTCAAACGCCTGGGCGTTTGTGGAGCAATAATACCATTAAACTTCATTATAGGTGTTTGTGGTGCGGTTTTAATGCTTGGTAAATGCCTCAAAAACGCTTCCCAAATGCCTGTCAAACACTATAGGAGCGTTTGGCAAGAGTTAGAGATAAGTCAAGTGTGAACGAGCTCTAACTCTGTCCATATTACTGTGGTGTTTATTTTGCTCTTATTGTCTTACCCAAATTTATGAGTTGATCCTAATCTTTACAACTCTGCCCTCCTGCAGTCTTTTTGTCCTCCTTTGGTGTGAGAAATTTGCCCTGCTAGCCATGTGTCTCTCCTATGCATTCCTCATTGATTAATTGGCAATACCCCCACCCAACTCAGTAAAAATTTAGACCTTCCTTAGGGGAGGCACAGCCAGAGGCAGCACAGCCATGGGTAGCATTGGCAACTATCATCTTGGATTAAGTATTGAGCATTGCACTTTGGCTCTGCACTTCAGCAAAACCACAGCAGACGACTTCAAATACTAAACAGACTACAGGTGACCTGTTTCCTCTTCCACTCTTTCATCTCTTACCCAGTCTGCTTCTTCATCTCACCACTCTGTAACATGCACTCCCTACTCCTCCTTCTCACAGTTGTATCCTCTCTCTTCAAACTCTCTCTCCTACACCCCTCTTCTCCACCCCACAACTCATATATATCACCCTCACTCCTACCTTCACCTTATTACTGTACTCATCAACTCCTGCTAATTCTGAACTCACATCCTAATAAAACCTCCAGGACACTGGGACCTGTCCCTCCATATAAGTCACACTCCCATATTACCTCTCTCACCCTTCTGCATCTCCTAACATCTGGGAGACATTTCCCAAATCCTGGGCCACCATCTTTCTCATTTGACCAACACACCTTATCCTCGAACTGCGGCCGCAATCCACACAATCTGGTTACTATTCCTCTTCTTTCTAGAACCAGCCTCCCCTTTTCCTGTGCCCTTTGGAATGTCTGCTCTGTCTGTAACAAACTCACTTCTGTCCATGACCTTTGAATCACTAACTCCTTTAACCTACTTGCAACTATGTAAGGGTGTGACGCATGGATGAATACTGACATCTAATGTTAAACTATATTGTGCCTGTAATATGCTCTTTGGTCAGTAGATGGCAGCAAAGTACAAGAATCGATTTTGTAGTGACTTTTGCTAAGACAAGATAAATGCTTATTTACCCTATAAAGTTTCATGAATACTAATTTAGGGGCCGAGTAGGACCCTCAGAAGGGTCATAGTGAACTGTAAATGCAGGTTTGAGGCTGCAATTAAGAAATGACTTACTGCATCACAAACTCTGAGGAGGAAGTGGAGTCTGGGTCTGGCTTTTGGATGCTGAGGACGTCTGGAGAATCTGTGTGGGGCCTGGAAGAGGATTTACGGCTCACAGTGGAATCTGGCAAGGGCACCTAAGGAAGATCCACAACGAGGCCAGGAAACAAGTGACTGTGTGGTCTGGTTCCGGAGTGGGTCAGGAGAAAACACCAAGAGCCTGGCAGGGAACCGTAAGTGCGGCTTTGCCGCAGCACATCGCACCACACGTGGTCAGTGACATTTTATATATACCAGAAAGTTACAAGAGACATACTCCACTTTCCTTTGGATTACAAATAGTATTGCGCAATACTTAGGGTGCACCCCAACGTTATATCTTGCTCAGGAACATTCAGGCGCAGCCAGGCTGCTTTCTGGACATTGGGGAAAAGTCCGCAAGTACGGGGTTAGTGTTAGACAGTATTATTCTTACTGTATGGTTATGCGCTGTTATCATTCTGTTTACGTATGCTCAACTACATGATCACTATAACTCTTCAGTAAACGTAATTGTGGCATCGTGTACCCTCTGAATCTGTGGGCCCAGCCCTCGGTTTTCCTTCAACTACAGAAACCTGGCTTCATGAATCTGACTTTCCCTCTCCTGCTGCCCTTTCCCATGGTGGTCTCCTCTGGACTCACTCTTACAGGTCTAGTGGATGGAAAGGAGGTGGAGTTGGAATCCTCCTATCCCCTCAAAGCACTTTTCAGGACCTCCCTCTCCTCATTTGAAGTTCACTGTATACGTCTATTCTCTCCAATTTCTTTAAGAATTGCTGTGCTCTATCAGCCTCCTGAACCGGTATCACGCTTCCTTGTTGACTTCTCTGCCTGGCTGCCTTACTTTTTCTCTTCTCAAATTCCCACAATCATTCTTGGTGACTTAAACATCCCTGCTTATCTTAAAACTCCTGCTACCTCTAAACTTCTGAGCCTAACCACTTCTATTGACTAAAACAATGGACACATGCTTCTACTCACTCTAATGGGAACTGCCTCAACCTTGTATTCTCCTACCTATGCACTTGTCAGGGATGCGGGTGTGACCAGAAGTGTGTGGACTGACACAGGGAAACGCAGGCTTCAGATATGGTATAAATAAGACAATTTATTAAGACTAACAATACAAATATAAACGCAGTGCACCAAACACCAAGCTAACACAAATTCATACAACAAGGTAAAACAAACCCAAACCTAAACTGATATAGATACACAGGTACATACACATATAGAGCACAACGTAGCCAGGCAGGCCGTGTCGATAACTATCGGGCAGGTAGGTACAGGAGGAGCAGGCGGAGAGTAGTCAGGTCACGAGCCGGGTACAGCAACTAACGGACAGGTAGGTACAGGGGGTCAGGCAGAGAATGGTCAGGGTCACAAGCCAGGGATCAAACAGGAGAAGTCAGCAGAAGTCAGGATTAGGCAGGGTCGGCAACAAGTCAGGCAGAAACAGGAACAGGAATGCAGGTTACAAGATACAGGGGCCCATGGAAAAACACACACCAAGGCACAGACTGCAGGTCTGGCCATCCCTTAAATACACCACCTGCAATCAGCCCCAGGTGATGGCTAATTGCCGAAGTGAACCTCTGGTTGTTGAGAGCACCCGCTGGCCAGCCCTGGTACTGCAGCCCACAAGGCAGGTGAGTCCCACCACTATTGGCAAGTCCATTCCTGACAGCACTCTTTGCAACCTCACCAACTTTTTTCCGATCTCTGATCACTCCGTTATTAGCCTCACTCTCTCCTTGGCTTCCAACTACCAGTTACCGGTAGAAACCTTCGTTATCTTAACCCTTCTCTTCTTTTTTTCGGCAACAGATTGTCTCTATGACAAAATCTCAGCCCTGTCCTGTCCCAACCTGGCCACTTCTGTCTACAACAGTTCACTGTCATCCACTGTGGACACATTGGCCCCCCTCACTACACACAGACCTAGGCCCTAACCGCTACAGCCCTGGCAAAAAGACAATACCAGATGCCTCAAAAAATGTAGCCATGCTCTTGAGCGTTTATGGCATACGACTAAGCCCCAGCAAGACTTCAATCAATATAAATCTGCCTTTCAAAAATACAATTCCTGTCTCCACACTGCCAAACAGACCTATTTTATCACTCTCATTAACACCCTCTCACGCAATCCCCATCAACTCTTTTCTCCATTTAACTCTACTTCATCCTTTACCTCCAGCCGCTAACTCACTCACTGCCCAGGAGATCGCTAATCACTTCAAAAATAAGATTGATACAATTAGTGACGAGATCTCTACTGTACAGATATCTCCCTCACCCTACACTCCTTGTCTACCTGCACAATCTATACTTCCCTTGGTTAACCCAGCTACTATAGAGGAGGTTGGTAAACGTTTCTAAAGCCTACCTAACCACCTGCCCCCTGGACCCTGTTCCCTTGCAAATACTTCGGTCATCCTCTGGCTCTATTCTTCACTCTTTAACTCGTATCGTCAGTCTCTCCCTTTCTACTGGCATCTTCCCCAACTCTCTAAAACATGTGCTAGTCGCCCCCATACTTAAAAAGGCCTCACTGAACCCCAGCAATCTTAGCAACCTAAGACCCATCTGCTTACTCCCTTTTGCCTCCAAACTCCTTGAATGTCTAGTCTACAACCAGCTGAGCTGCCACCTTATTGAGAATAACCTTCTCGTTCCCCTTCAGTCTGGATTTCACCCACAACACTCCACAGAAACTGCTCTCCTAAAACTCACAAACGACTTACTAACCGCGAAAACCAATGGTCACTATTCCGTACTCTTGCTCTAGGACCTCTGTGCTGCCTTTGACACAGTTGGCCACCCCCTCCTCCTCAAAAAAACTCTATTTACTTGGTCTTGGTGACTGTACTCTCCGTTGGTTCAAATCTTACCTATCTCACCGCACCTTCAGTGTCACTTACAACTATACTTTCTCCTCTCCTACTCCTCTCACTGTCGGGGTCCCCCAAGGTTCTGTCCTTGGACCTCTCCTAATCTCGATCTACACTTCTTCCTTGGGTCAGCTGATAGCTTCCCATGGTTTCCAATACCATGTCTATGCTGATGACACACAAATCTACCTCTCTACTCCTCAGCTCACCACCTCAATTCCCTCACGTATTAACGATTTACTAACAGACATATCAGAGACAAATCAGACTGGATGTCACACCACTTCCTAAAACTCAACCTATCCAAAACCATTTCTCAGTCAGGATCAATAGCACCACTATCAACCCATCCCTGAATGCCAAAGTGCTAGGGGTAACCCTGGATTCTGAAATATCCTGTCAGGCCCACATCCAATCCCTGTCCAAATCATGCCGCCTCAACCTCCGCAACATCTCCAGAATACGCCCCTTATTAACAAAATGATGCCACAATGCTCCTAATTCACTCTCTGATTATCAGTACAATTTGCACTGTTGTCATTACAGTGCAAATTCTGAAATATCCTGTCAGGCCCACATCCAATCCCTGTCCAAATCATGCCGCCTCAACCTCCGCAACATCTCCAGAATACGCCCCTTATTAACAAAATGATGCCACAATGCTCCTAATTCACTCTCTGATTATCAGTACAATTTGCACTGTTGTCATTACAGTTACAAATTGTATTGTAACTGTAATGTCAACCTTCATTTTGTATAGCGCTGCGCAAACTGTTGGCACTATATAAATCCTGTATAATAATAATAATAATCAGAGAATCTGTCATTCAATAACATTTTGTTGGGGTGGTTACTGCACTAGCTATTGAGTCACAGAATAAATCCACAACACTTGCAGTCAGGACACCGGTACACCACGATCCAAACATATCAACAAACTTACCTTGAACACATCCTAGTTGTGGTCCAGCGTGAAAAGCACCAGCAAGTCAGACGTTCCCTTGGACAGATTCTTGGGGACGACAATTGCTCCAGAGAACTTTCTCTTTACAGTCATTCCGTTTTCACTTTGACAACAAAAATAAACATATTAGTTATCTGGAAGAGCATCAACCCCAGCACTGCCCTCATATTCTACCATGGACAGGAATACAATCAGTTTGATTTAAAATTCCAAACACTTGACTTCTTATGAACAGTTTTCATATTTCCATTGTCTTTAGGATGTATTTGGGTGCATTTATTTTACATTACAATTTAAAGAAGGATCGAAGTCTACACTCAGAAACCTGCAAGTTTAAAGGATAAGTTCACCTATTATAAAAAAAAAAAAATAATAAATGCACGTGTTTTTTGCAAGCACCAAAAATGTGCATTTATTATTATTTTACATTGCATTCTGTAAAGTATTGCACCTGTGATCATCAGATTGTGGGTGCAATGCCAGGTTCCAGCAGGCTCACAATAAGCTGTCTGCCCGTACCTGGGCAGAAACGGGTGTGGAAATTTTTGAAAAAACTACTTGTTCAGGGACTAAATCGGTCTCCAGGTCTACTTGTCCTGACTAAAAAATAAATATATTTTAACCAAAACACTATTTAAATCTGAGGTGCTTTATGGACTGTCTGGGGCTTTTAAAAAAAAAAAAAAAAAAGGGACTTTATGGCGAATTAAACGTTTAATATTTTTAACATTGCACTCTATATCTCCTCCTCCCCTCCCTGCCTGTCTCCGGCACCGTACCCGGGGACTAGCAGGGAGGGAAGAGACCTTGCAGTGTAATGAGCACTGATTGGCTGCTCCTCAGAAAATGGGAGTGTTGGACTTATCCTTTATCACTTTCACTGCCAGAGCCATTTTTGCGTTTTTTGTGCACATTTAAAAAATCATTTAAGGCCTGATTACACAAAACTCTTAAACATTATATATTTTGTGAAAGCAGAGACCCTAGAAAATAAAATGGCAGCAGTTCCAATTTTATATGTCACATGATATTATCACAAAGATCTATGAAACTTAAAATTTCAGTAAAAAATCCACTTAATTTAATTTCAGGGCACAAAACGCAATAAATTATCAGATTTTCTTGTAAAATATAAAAGATGAGATTGCATCGAGTAAACAGATATCCAACATGTCAAACCTTAAATTTGAATGCACGCGTGAAAAAGGTCCCAAACTTCAGTTCCCTATATTTTCTATAGGTGACGCTTTTAAAGCTCCTTATAGGTCATCAGTTTAGCGTTACATAGGAGGACTGGTACTAGAATTATCGCTCTCATTCTGGTGTGCACGGCGATATAAAACATGTGTATCGCACTTGACGTTTTGATGTGTAGGCGCCCCAGCGCATGCTTTTACATTTGTGTGTGCGTACATATGTGGGGGTGAGGGGCATTATATGCTAGGGTGTAACTTACATTTTTAAGAAATAAATTTTTTTTTTTTTTGTTAAATCACATAGGGGACAAAAAGTCCCCTATGTGATGATTTTGGGTGACAGATTCTCTATTTTGAGACATCCAGGATCTAAAAGACCCTGCATGCCTCCCCTGTGCTCCACCAAGATCAATAACACAAGCATCATTCCCTCCCCTCATGCCAGGGTACTAGGTGTAATCCTAGACTCCCATCTGTCCTTTCAGCCCCAAGTCCAGTCACTGTCCAAATCTTGTAGACTTCACCTCCACAACATCCCCAAGATACGCCCGTTCCTAACCTCAGAAACCACTAAGCAACTTATCCACTCCCTTGTTATATCTGGCCTTGACTATTGTAACTCCCTCCTCATTGGCCTACCTCATCACAGGCTATCCCCTCTTCAGTCTATCATGAATGCTGCTGCCAGACTCATCCACCTTACTAACGTTCTGTATCTGTCACCCCTCTCTGCCAATCCCTCCACTGGCTTAACGTTGCCCAACGGATAAAATTCAAAACATTAACAATAATGTATAAAGCCATTTATAACTCTGCCTCAAATGACATCACCAATCTTGTCTCTAAATATCACCCAAACCGTACTCCCTGCTCCTCACAAGACCTCCTACTCTCTAGCTCCCTTGTCTCCTCCTCCCATGCTCGTCTCCAGGACTTCTCCAGAGCTTCCCCATCCTCTGGAACTCTCTACCCCAATTTATCAGACTATCGCCTACTCTGCAAACCTATCTCTTCAGGGAAGCCTATCCTTCCCTCAACTAATACTGGAATCTTCTACTCTTCCAACCAGTTCATCCCCCAAAGTTACTACCTTTTGTACCACTAGCCCCTCCCTCCTAGATTGTAAGCTCCAAGGATAAGGCCCTCCTATCCCTCTTGTATTGAACTGTATTGTTGCTGTATTGTCTCCCGTTATATTGTAAAGTGCTGAGCAAACTGTTGGCACTATATAAATCCTGTATAATAATAATAATAATAATAATCACATTCTTTCCTGGCAGGGCCGGATTTAGTTTGTCTGGTCTGGGGGTGCAGTAAAAAAAAAAAAAAAAAAAAAAAGTCGGGGGCATAATGTTTACACACATTTTATCCAATCCTCTCTTAGCTCCCTACAACTCCATGTGGCTGTATTATGCCAGCGTTTTTCAATCTTCAGATCCAGCTGAGGAAAGCTGGGATTGAACAGAAAATAAGTCCAGCAGTGCATGTAGCACACCATTGCAATTGGTTGTCACGGTCAGGTTGTGCCTAGCAGTGGAAATGGCTTAAAGCAGGATGAAAAGAACCTGAGCCTAGTCCCAGTATACAGTACACTGTACACATATGGCACAGTCCTTGTACCCACAAAATGCTTCTAATTTATATGCCACAAGTGACAGTCTCACAGTAAGAACATAAACCTCAGGGCAAAGGAGTTAAAAAGAACCCTTCCTTTACATTTGCTTTTCTGCACCCAAAAAGGTATTGTTTTGCCTCACTGAGCATATCTTAAAGAACTTCATAACAGGTTGCCGACCAGCCACAGTACATATACTTTTTTTCTTTTGTTTAGAAAAAATTAGTCTTAGCCTTGCATTAATTTTACTAAAGCTCTTATTATTAGCGTTCGTATTAAAACTACAAAAATGACCACGGAGTGTGTAATTGTGGGAGAGTCTGCGCCTACACTGGGTACAATACTATCACTGAATTCTCTGAACACAGCGCACTAAGCTTTGCAGCAGCTGTAAAACAGTCCTGCTGCCACCCTGTTCTCCACAGAGGGGGAAGTTAAGGATATATACAGTATCTCACAGAAGTGAGTACACCCCTCACATTTCTGTAAATATTTGATTCTATCTTTTCATGTGACAACACTGAAGAAATGACACTTTTCTACAATGTGACGTAGTGAGTGTACAGCTTGTATAACATGTAAATCTGCTGTCCCTTCAGAATAACTCAACACACTGCCATTAATGTCTAAACCGCTGGCAACAAAAGTGAGTCCACCCCTAAATGACAAGGTCCAAATTGGGCCCAAAGTGTCAATACTTTGTGTGGACACCATTATTATCAAGCACTGCCTTAACCCTCTTGGGTATGGAGTTCACCAGAGCTTCACAGGTTGCCACTGGAGTCCTCTTCCACTCCTCCATGACGACATCACAAAGCTGGTGGATGTTAGAGATCTTGCGTTCCTCCACCTTCCGTTTGAGGATGCCCCACAGATGCTCAATAGGGTTTAGGTCTGGAGACATGCTTGGCCAGTCCATCACCTTTACCCTCAGCTTCTTTAGCAAGGCAGTGGTCGTCTTGGAGCGGTGTTTGGGGTCGGTATGTTGGAATACTGCCCTGCGGCCCAGACTCCAAAGGGAAGGGATCATGCTCTGCTTCAGTATATCACAGTACATGTTGGCATTCATGGTTCCCTCAATGAACTGTAGCTCCCCAGTACCGGCAGCACTCATGCAGCCCCAGACCATGACATTCCCACCACCATGCTTGACTGTAGGCAAGACACACTTGTCTTTGTACTCCTCACCTGGTTGCCTCCACACACGCTTGACACCACCTGAACCAAATCAGTTGATCTTGTTGTCATCAGACCACAGGACGTGGTTCCAATAATCCATGTCCTTAGTCTGCTTGTCTTCAGCAAACTGTTTGCAGACTTTCTTGTGCATCATCTTTAGAAGAGGCTTTCTTCTGGGACGACAGCCATGCAGACCAATTTGATGCAGTGTGTGGCGTATGGTCTGAGCACTGACTGGCTGACCCCCTTCCCATTCAACCTCTGCAGCAATGCTGGCAGCACTCATACATCTATTTCTCAAAGACAACATCTTGATATGACGCTGAGCACGTGCACTCAACCTCTTTGGTTGACCATGGCGAGGCCTGTTCGGAGTGGAATCTGTCCTGTTAAACCGCTGTATGGTCTTGGCCACCGTGCTGCAGCTCAGGTTCAGGGTCTTGGCAATCTTCTTATAGCCTAGACAATTGTTTGATAAAAAATTCCTCCTGCGCTGTAATGGACCCCAAACCCTACCTATCAGCTGCTTACACTCAAACTGATACCCAACCAGTGCAGAATAAATATTAAACAATAGTGCAGCGCTAATAAACTGAATCACTATAAATATTGCTACATGGGCTAAAAATGCCAAACACACCTACATGTGAAATAATGATATTGAAAACATGGAAAAAAAATTAAAAAATGAAAACATATGAAATGTGAAAAATATGACACATCTTAAAGTGACCAAATCATCTTAGTGCCCCACACAAGTGCCAGCAAATAATATTGGAATAAAGATAACAAACATAAATCACGTGATAGTGCCACTTCAAATCTCATAAATGTACAAACGCAGAAATATATAAGTCCAATATGAATAATTCAGTGATGCAACATACACATACACACGCAGCTGGAGTGGAAAAGTGTGTTGGCACTTACACGATTGAGCACCAATTGCACATTGCATGTGTATGTTGCATCACTGAATTATTCATATTGGACTTATATATTTATGCGTTTGTACATTTATGAGATTTGAAGTGGCACTATCACGTGATTTATGTTTGTAATCTTCTTATAGCCTAGGCCATCTTTATGTGGAGCAACAATTCTTTTTTTCAGATCCTCAGAGTTCTTTGCCATGAGGTGCCATGTTGAACTTCCAGTGACCAGTATGAGAGAGTGGGAGCGATAACACCAAATGTAACACACCTGCTCCCCTTTCACACCTGAGACCTTGTAACACTAATGAGTCACATGACACTGGGAAGTGAAAATGGCTAATTGGACCTTGTCACTTAGGGGTGGACTCACTTTTGTTGCCAGCGATTTAGACATTAATGGCTGTGTGTTGAGTTATTTTGAGTGGACAGTACATTTACATGTTATACAAGCTGTACACTGACTACGTCACATTGTAGCAAAGTGTCATTTCTGCAGTGTTGTCACATGAAAAGATAGAATAAAATATTTACAAAAATGTGAGGGGTGTACTCACTTCTGGGAGATACTGTATTTGCCAACTAATTCAAGACCAAGAAAAATACAAGTGCCGCAGGACCAAAACAGCAGGGACGTTTACCGACATGAATAGAAGGACCTTCCACCAATGCGTTTTTTCTAATATACCTGCTCTATGTGCAGCACATTGGGGTGTATGGATTATGAATGGCACACCCTTACATTGTACAGCAGACCGCAATGCACTGCACTACAACCAACATATACCATTTTATTGTGGGTATTGAGCCTAAAACACTTTTTCCCCGCTCACACTCCCACTCAGAACAGTACGGCACCTATAGGACTGATGAGGTCACAGCTCCTCATGTTCCTCTGGTTGGGGAATCCCAGCGGGCTGCTGACAGGAGGCCGGAGTGTAGAATTCCATGAGGTATTCACAACGACTTGGCTCCGACGTGGACATGATGACTGTTTCTTTACCACAGAACAATTTCACCTGCAGAAGGGAGAAAAATGACGGCATTTGCATGTCTTAGTCTGATCAAACACCTCATCGCGATTGCTACGGTGCAACATACAGGGGGAAACACGCCTCCTCACACGTTCCCAAAGATTCCGAGTACAATCCTTCCACGTGGCTGTATGTGTACAGATGCACTTTTATGGAGACTACAAAACTGCTATGTAGCTGTATTTATAAAGTGACTGCAATGCTGTTACATAGCTGTGCAGAGTAGGCATAAGATATATGGTGTATGTGACCTTCTAGGTGTCTCGTTATCCTGTAATGAAGCCATACCCTGCACTTTGGTCACAGCAGGCAATGCCCCGCAATCCAACATGTTATTCCCATCGGTCATCCCTAGTGACACTCACCAATGTGGACCGGTTGGGACCCTGCCAACAGCCTGTGCCCTGGTCGTACTTCATGGCACTACATCTGTCATTTTCTGGTCCGGCCCAGGTGTTCCAGATGCTGTGAATATGAAGTCATAACAAAAAAAGAAAAATCACATTTACTAGAAGGTGCTCAGGAGCCTATTTGCCCATTTCCTGTGAGTCCGGTTCACACCAATGCACTGAATGAAATGTTATTTTGTGAAATTTTATTAAAGGACAAGTTCACCTTTTGTAACGTTACGTGTTATACCCGTATTCAAGGTGTAACATGTAACAAGTTACTTTTGCAGCAGCAACAAGGCCCCCCCCAATCCTCATTGTGTCAGCATGCTGCTGATCTTCTCCCCACACCCACCATTTTAAATAAACACGGCCTTGCGGCGCTCCGTCCACCCAGCCGTGTCATCCATTCACAGAATTTTGTGAACGGGAAAACTACAAGTACCAACAGCTTTTGCAGCTGACGGCTTATAGTCCTCAACCACGGCACTGTTGAGTGCTCTAGGTAGTTCACTGCTCCTCCCAGTACGTGGTGATAGCAACACTGACATTCTGCAGGAGCCTAATATTGCACCCAGGTTGCACAAAAAAAATAAATAAAAAAAAAACATTTTTACCTTCAAAAACTTTCCTTTCTTTTCTTTTTTTTTTACAAAGAGCAGCTTATCCTTTGAAGTAAAACAAGTAAACGGTGTGATGCAAAATGTCGATGGTGTGAATGGATCCTACAAAGAGTGGGCTTGTGGATAGGAATTGTGTTCCAACACAATTGTGTTTTTTTTTTTACTTTAGGTACTTTCACATTTGTTTCTTACTCAAAACATGCATACAAATATCAATGCCATTGGACTCCATTGTTTTCACTTTTGTATAGAAGGCTTACTGCTGGCAGGTTTGGGGCATCCTCACAGTAGTAAAAATCATCATTTCTGAGCTTACAGAACCAGAAATAAACAAGTACTAACACGCATAAAATGACAACAAATGAAGAACATTTCCTTAAAGCACAGGAGAAAAGCTGCAGATTTGTGGCAACTACTGCACCGAAACACATTAAAACTCCAGCAGGTAAAAAAAAATAAACACCCCTAATAAGGCACCTTTCAAACCGTTTGGCTCCGATCAGCAGGGTATCTGCTCACAGATCGCAGTGGACTTTCCTCTGTGTGAAAGGAGCCTTAGCATTACTATTTTTGTGACCTGCAGGAGTAATAATGTTTCAGTGTGTGACCGGTCACATCCGTGCCCTTACAGTTTCTGTGGACACAGGCAGACCCGTCAGCTCTATGGGTGGCCAGGTGTAAATGGGCTCTCCTGTACCTCCCATCCAGTCAACAAAAATGAAAAATTACGCATTTCTTTTCTGTTTTTTTGCTTTCTGGACCTGGATGGCGGTAGGTGGATGTAAAGAGACACAAGCCCAATTACATCTGCCTGTCCATAGGGCTCCATGGACCTTCCAACCAGGTCTGCCTGAAAAACTGACAAGTGGACCTGATTGGAATGCTGGTGTGAAAGTAGCCTAACAATTACATCAGCACTTGCCCTATAATAGATCATACTCATCTGCAGCTTAGACCAAATTAGGGCTCATTCACAAAGAGAAAAAAACACAGTTATTTACCTGTTAACTATTTCCAGGAATCTTCCAGGACAGCTTCACATGAGAGATAGGCTCCTCCTACCAGGAAACACCTGATCCACTTTTTCCTAATAAATAGCCTCTCCACCCCTGAGATCCTCAGTGTAATAATATAACCGAAGGTCTAGGATAAAACACAAATATAACAGTAGGAATATCATATATCTAGTCCATTGTATGACAGAACACCAGCTTATAACTAGAAAAGCTACAATTTCTGGGGAAATTGTGTGAAGTGTTCTTGCCTCCACCAGTAGTCTATAACTGGAGTGGGCGGTGTAACTGGGTGGAGTGGGTTCCTATGGCAACTCACTCTACAGCAAGGCCAGAGAAGAGCGGTTAAAAAACTGCTCCAACTTGCTCACTTCACTGGCGGTTGGCCTCTTCAAAAGATTGTAGTTTAAAAATGATAAATCTGAAGAGCTTTATATTGTGAGAATCACAAGACCCAGCCCTACATTTTGTTGCATAGTATGTCTCTGAAATATTAAAAATGAAGGCACAGTCGCAGTTTAGAAATTGCCCTTCAAATTTGAGGTGGCTAGAGTGCAGTTTCAATGAATGTCAATGGGCGGCGTGAGTTGCAAACAAATGGTCATATTGTGAAGACTATCAGGACTATCGCCTAGCCGTGGACATTTTTAGTGGCAGCAGGGATAGCTGAACGTTTTGATATAAGATTTGTGTAGGTGGGCTTGAAAATGAGGGAGTGATGGCAGTTTACAAATCATGTCCTGATTTTTCAGCTCACACTCTAGCTTTTGTCAGCTCCCACTCTAGTTTTCAACATTCCGCCATTCATTCCTATGGGACCAATTTCACCACAAAAACGCTGATATTTCGTGAACCATTCGGCGAAACGTTCCACAAAGTAATAGCACACCAATCGGGAACAATCCGCACGTTTCGGTATATTACTGTCTATGTAGTGTAAAAACTGCGGGAGGAGTTAGGGTGGTAAATTTGGCAATAATAATAGGAATATATATGTGAGATAACAGTAAGTGGTTGCCATGCAAGAACACTTAATGACAGGATTCTCCCAATTAAGCCTTCCTAAATGTAACCCATTGGAATTATGCACCACAATCCTTTTGCAGCGGTTTAACACTGACACTGGTATTTCCCCACCCCCCACCGATAACTGGCCCTACAGCCACTGATTATTTTCAGCCAAGAGTAAAATGGAAGTTGATTCTAATCCAAGAATCTGTCATTCAATAACATTTTCTGGGGTGGTTACTGCACTTGCTACTGAGTCACAGAACAAACCCAAAACACTTGCAGTCAGGACACCGGTACGCCACGATCCAAACACATCAACAAACTTACCTTGAACACATCCTAGTTGTGGTCCAGCGTGAACAGCACCAGCAAGTCAGACGTTCCCTTGGACAGATTCTTGGGGACGACAATTGCTCCAGAGAACTTTCTCTTTACAGTCATTCAGTTTGCACTTTGACAACAAAAATAAACATATCAGTTATTTGGAAGAGCATCAACCCCAGCACTGCCCACATATTCTACCATGGACAGGAATACAATCAGTTGATTTGTAATTCTGAACACTTGACTTCTTATGAGCAGCTCTCATATTTCCGTTGTCTTTAGGGTGCATTTATTTTACATTACAATTTAAAGGAGGATTGAAGTCTACACTCAGAAACCTGCAAGTTTAACCACCTATCTACCGGGCACTTATACCCCCTTTGTGCCCCGGCCAATTTTCAGCGCTGTCTCACATTGAATGACAATTGCACAGTCATGCAACATTGTACACATATGACATTTTTATAATATTTTTCACACACAGAGATTTTTTTTTGTGTATTTAATCGCAGTTGGGTGTTTTATTTTTGGCACTATAAACAAAAGAAGAGCAACATATGCAGCAATGATGGGCACTGATAGGCGGCGCTGATGGGCGACACGGACAACCAGCCCTGACTGCCGAAGCTGAATGGGTGGCATTGATGGACGGTACTGATGGGGGCCCTGCTGGGTGGTACTGAAGGGCACTGATCATCAGTGCCCTGATGATCATTGCCAATCTCCTCTGTGACAGCTGCCAGTTATCGGCAGTATCGGCAGTTTACAAAAGCTCACCTTTTGTAAAAAAAAAATAAAAAATTAAAAATGCACGTTTTTTTTTTTTGCAGCCAACAAAAATGTGCATTTACTATTTTTGTACATTACATTCTGTAAAGTATTGCACCTGTGATCAGCAGATTGTGGGTGCAATGCCCGGATCCTGCAGACCCACAATAAGCTGTCTGCCCGTACTCCCATATGTCAGAAAGTTCCTACACTGCAGGAAGAATCAATGAACTACAAGAGTGCTCATCAGTGTCCTCGCAGCTCATTGAGAACTACAACCTGTCAGCCACAATGGCTGACAATACTTGTAGTCCGTTCATTCAAGGAAACTGAATGAATGACGTGGACATGTGGGTGGAGCCCTGAAGGGCCACACTGTTTTTAAATTGTGACAGCGGGTGAGGGAAGAAGCCCACTGTCATGGAGAGGAGCGCTGGTGGCGGGAGGTTGGGGAATAGGAGCATGGTAAGTGTTACACCCCAAATATGGGTGACATGCTCCGAAAGGTGCTTAGATCCTTTCATTTCTACATTGTTTTTGTTCAACCAGAGTGGCTCCAGGCAGAAAAGTACAACCTGAAGATGAACTGCTGAAAAACAATCTGGAATACATAGAACAGAGACATTTTACCTGCCAAAAGATTCTTTATTTCTGTCTGTCCAGTTCTGAGAATTTCAAAGCTCTGTCACACTGCACAGCTCTGTCTAGCAGGGCAGTAGACCTGATTTTAATCTGCTGCAGTAACTTACAGTTCTTGCTCCTCCCTCAGTCTGAATGGATAGTGAAAGAAGCAGTAGACTGATGAGCTCACACCCGTCACTCTGCTCTCTCCTCCTAACCGCATGCCCCTTACACGAGTATTGCAGCAGAACTGATTCACTTCTTGTGCTGCGGCTTCTCTCTGGTCAAATCTGAACTCTGCTGTACAGGGATTTTAAGAGTCAAATATCAAGTCAAAGTGTAGGCACTTGCATCATTCAATGTAATAATTATATATAAGCAGTAGACGAGCACATAAATGCTGCATTCTAGTCCATGGGGCGTCATTTTAAATGACTCATTCAGGGCAGAGAAATATTTTTTAAAAATGTGAGAGCCCATAAAGCTGCCCGTACATTTCACCTCCCACAAACCTATATGGATCAGGCCATATGAGCAGAGATGCAGTATGGATCCTTTTTATGCAGGATCTTTCAGCTAGCAAGATCCTGTAAAAATGTCGGCAGCCGTCAAAGGACAAGTTCACCTTTCGTAATGTTAAACCCAAACTCAGGGTGTAAAATGTAATATGTTGTTATGATCAGACTGGGCCCTGTGGGGGATCTTCTCCCCTCTCGCTGTCAAATTTTTAAAACCGTGGCCGTGTAGGGCTCCGCCCACACAGTCACCTGTGGATGAGAGACTACAAGTCCCAAGAGCCTTAGCGGCTGTCAGCTTTAGTCCTCAATAAACTACTACTGTGCTGTGAAGTGCCGTGGTAGTTCATTCATTTTTCCTGTCAGTATATCTGTTGGCTCGTACATCCCTTTACGTGTAAGAAGATATACTAACAGATCTGCAGGAGACCCGCATGGCGCTGGCACAATGGTCTACGGGCTCCTGCAGACAGAAATAAGAAATGCACATTTATTTTACCTGCAAAAAAAAAAAAAGTGCAATAATTATTGTTTTTTAAAAGGTGAACTCATCCTTTAAAGGATACAGTCACCTTTTGTAACGTTACACCCATATTCAGGGTTACAATCACACCAGCCCCTGCACCCCCCCCCCCCCATCACCGTTGTATCTGCTAATGGGGGATCTTCTCCCCCCTGCTAGCTGTCAAAATGTAAAATAAAAACTGCTATGCGGGGCTCCGGCAGCGTCACTCATTCACAGTATTCTGTGAATGGGAAAACTACAAGTCCCAGCAGCCTTTCCAGTTGTCAGTTTGTGGTTTTCAACCAACTATCACGCCAGTCCACAGCACCATGGTAGTTCATTGAGCCTTCCTGTCAGTAAGTATCTGCTTGCCCATACGGGATGTACAAGCAAGCAGATTCTGGCTGTGGTGGGAGCACAGCCTGCCTGTCCTCCAATGGGCAAGATTTATTTTTAATAGTAATGGCGGCGATCAGCAACTTATAGCATGACTGCGGCGGGCATTCTGACACTGGGGGGAACTGACTTGATGTCACTGACATCCCCAGTGACACCAATACACTGATCAGTGCTAATAAAAAGCGCTGACACTGTACTAATGGCACTGGTCAGGAAGGGGTTAGCATGTGGGGCGATCAAAGGGTTAACTGTGTGCTGTGTAAGCCATGCAAAGCATTGTGCAGTAGCTGACAGGGGAGAGCACTGTATTGTTTACATACAGTTCTCTCCCTCCGTCAGTAATGCTCCTCAATCACCGGGACCCGGTGACTGACAGCTAAGGCTGCGAATAGCTGCACGGGTAGGGGCGTGCACGGCTCAGAAATGCAAAATGACGTATATATACAGGTGATTTTGCGCACCCCTGCCGCCCTGTAGCAGTATATCTTCTATAGGGCGGCAGGAAAGCGGTTCACTGAAAGTACAAATACGAGGTAACCTGATAAGACTTCTTTTCTGATCTTCTGGAGTTTAATGGACACTAGCTAGATCAAAGCTGAGCACATAAATCTTGAAGATCTGAACTTCAGCTTCCCTTCAGTCTTACACAGTTGTACAGACTTCTCTGCTCTACTGACATGGCATGATTTCACTGCACACTGAGCTTCTCACAGTGTGCATCACAAGTCAGAGCCCACCTTATTTCCTTGCTGGAGGACGTCAAGCATCTATTCTTTCCTCCCCGGCCTTCCTGTCCCTGGTCCACCCTTTTCATTCATTGGATTTCACTTTCAATCATGAAGATTCGGCATCACATGTGTGCATTACCTGGAGTGATTTGTGTGCCAACCAAGCCTGCCGAGAGTGCCACTGCTGAGAGACGGACATCCAACCATCAAAGCATTTTGATTTTTGCACAAATCGTCCTAAGAGTCAGCCCACTGCTTGTATCAGAACTGAGGACCTATGAGAGGAGTACTGAGGCAGGGTGCTGTGATCATTTCAGAAGGCCAGCATCCCACTAGCACCTCTCACCAGCCATTGCATAGGGAAGCACAGAGACCCAGTGATGTCTAAACAAGCTATATAGTGAAAACAGAAAGTTTCCTTTTAAAACTCATCAGCATGTTGATGGGGATGGAAAGACTTCAGCTTCAAAGGAAACCCTGAGGAACATATCGAGGTGACCCTTTCTTCTGAGAATTGTAGTACCCGCCATGATACTTTGGATCATCCTTCACAAGTACAGAGATGAGGAATTCTAACAGTTTTCTGACATTCACAGCATGCTTGTTCCAGGCATTGAAGCCAAACTACCAGGCACATAGCATTTTCAGAAGACCAACAATGGCCACAAAAGCAGACCCATACTTCTCATGACAGGTAGACTTTGAAGGAAACGAATGCATGAAACAATATGGAGATCATTATGGAACACTCTGAAAATGCTATTTGCCTGGCTGTCTCTAGAATCCATACTTTGAAACACCAACTTGAAGCCAGCATGCAGGTTAGAAAGCAGGGATGCACCGATACCATTTTCTGATCGGCCAGTACCGATACTTTCGGTCAAGTACTCGCCGATACCGATTGCCGATACTTTGTGGTGCGATGTGCGTCAATACAAAATGTATGAACACAAATTGCACCACAAAGACCAGCATGCAATGTGAACAGGAATGCAATTTCTGTCCAAAACAAATGCGGTTTCCCCACTGGACAGGAGCGGTGAAGGGAGTTTTCCCGCAGCGGAGAGTGGGCATGTGGGGATGTATACCATGGTGGCAGATACTCCATATTCTCAGCGGTAGGAGAGGAGACAAAGACGCCGACATCTGAAATCCCTGCCGATTTCTCTCCTCACCTTGCAGCAATGACAGTTCAGGCTAGAGGACTATTGATGTCACATGGACGGTGCTGACCAATCAGATGCCACAGGGATGTTGGATTCCTATCTCCTGACGCCCGGGACATGTAGTTCCGGGCGCTGGGCAGGTAGTTTCATTCTACCTTTAGGTCTGCTGCGGGCAAGCAGCAGGGCTCACCTGTCAGGTGAGGCAATAGGTGGCAGCGCTGCTGTTGACTGCGTTGCACAGTGCCAGCCTCTCCGCACCCCCGTCGTGTGCTCTCCCCGTTGGGTAGAGGGGAGGGAGAAGAGCGGACGAGTCCCCTCCCCTTCTTGTGCTGACTCGGAAGTGACGTTATGATGTCACTTCCGGGTCCCCGTTGAGAGATTGTAGAGCAATCCCCATAGGAACAGAGGGGAGACATCCAGAGTCTTTTAGACCTTGGATGTCTCGAAGAGAACCTGTCACCAAAAATCATCACATAGGGGAAGTTGTCCCCGTGATTAAAAAAAAACTTTTTTTTTACAATTATAAACAATGAAAGTTACACCCAAGCACATGCCATCCCCCCAAAAAGGCCGGCACCCCCACACATACAAAAACGTACAAAACGTAAAAGCACACGCTGGGACGCCTACGCATCAAACCGTCGATTGCGATACGTTACATATCGCCGCGCACGCCAGAATGAGAGCGATAATTCTAGCACCAGACCTCCTCCGTAATACTAAACTGGTGACCTATAAAGGAGCTTTAAAAGTGTCACCTATAGAAAATACAGGGTACTGAAGCTCCTCGCCATTTCACAAGTGCGCACAAATTTAAGGATGACAAGTTGGATATCTATTTATTCGCTGCAACCTCGGCTTTTAGATTTTACAGAAAATAGGGTCATTTATTGCTTTTTTTGTGCCCTAAAATTAACATACTTGTATTTTTTACTGAAATTTTGCGATAATATGGGACATAAAAAATTGGAACTACCACTATTTTATTCTCTAGGGTCTCTGCTTTCAGGAAATATATATTTGGGTGTTATGCCATCTTCAGGCTTAAAATGATTTTTTAAATGTGTGCAAAAATGGCAAAAACGTCTCTGGCAGCCAAAGGGATAAAGTATAAGCCCTGACCCACCCATTCCTGACGAGCAGCCAATCGGTGCTCAGTACACTGCAAGGTCTCTCTCCTCCTTGCTAGTCCCCGGGTGCAGTGCTGGAGAGAGGGGGGGGGAGGGGGAGGAGATAAACAGCGCAATGTTAAAAATATGACACGTTTAAGTCGCCATAAAGTCTCTTTTGCTTTTAAAACAAGTAGATTGTCATGAGGGACAAGTAGATTGGGGCCCCGATTTAGTCCCTGGACACGTCGTTTATCAAACATTTCCACCCCCCTGTGCCATCTCGCCCGTACTGTCATCGCTGCAAGGAGAGGAGAGAAAGCCGCTTCACAGGTCTGCAGATTTGAAATCCCCACAACTATCTATTCTCTCCTTGCAGCGATGACAGTCCGGGCAAGGCGGCTTCTGATTGGTCAGCACCGTCCATGTGTCCATAACAGGAAGTGAGAGGAAATCCATGCAAACTGGACCCCCCAGATCACCAGAACTAGTGTCCCCATCGGAAGATTTCCCCTCTATCACTTTTCTGGGGACAACCCAAAATGTGGGATCGTCTTTCCCATTCACTTTGGATGATGATGGTAAACAGGACAAACAGAGAGGGGGGATCTCCCCAACAATGGGGGCACAGACAGCAATAAACACTGACAGGGGCTCCAATCATCTCCACTCCATCCAAATCTAAACATGACTTTCCTTTACTTATTTCATTTCTTTTAATATTTAGATTTGTTTTCAGTATTCCTCAGTGATTGTATGACACGGATCTCTTTATGAAGAGTGGGGGAGGGGCGGGGAAGTGATATTTGGGGGATTATAGCTCTGTATTCATTTCCTTTATGAATGGCT